>NC_136498.1:46710227-46720227 GCF_053919585.1 Euprymna scolopes
TCCACAAGTGCTGGAGGAAGCTCGACGAATACAAGGCGAATACTCGGCGGACGTGTGCGATCAGGCTGGATTTGGTGTTGTGGGAGGTCATGTTTGTGATGTTCTCGACTTATAACCAAACACAGTAGTCCAGCGGGTTCAGGTCGGGGGAGGAGGGAGGCAGAGCGAGAAATTGTGGCACTCCTTCTGAAGCCAAGCCTGTCTCTTTTTGGACTTTAAATGGCACCAAGTCCTGCTGCAACACCCAGGGTTTGCCACGGCTACCTGGTCGCACCAAGGGGTTACCATACTCTTCATCATACCCAGTAATACTTTGGTGTTCATTTTCAAGCCGACTTCATAGATGTGAGGTGGCATGATGTAGCCGTCACTTGAAACCACACCAAAAACCATAACCGTGGCTGGAAACTCCGTTGAGCTGTGCCCTCAAGCGTTGTACCGTCCGAATTTGCACTTTGTGCTGGTAATAGTCCTGTTGTCATAACGTTAATCAGTAGAGATCATGAGTTGTACAGCGGTGCATCTCGATCTCGCTTCTGGACCGTTGCGTGACTTTCAGATATGATAGAAGGCTCCTATCGCTTTTGGGATTTGTACACAACTCGCCAGCATGTAAATTATCTGCAACCAAAAATGGAAACCGGTTTGCATCAACCGAAAATGGAATTACGTCGACTTTTTTATGGTGACAATTTTATCGTTTTACTCCGTAAGGTATCTTCAAGAACACCGGGTTCTAGTTAAATATAGCAGAAACAAAACTTATCAATATACTTATCAATTATGAAAATTATTAGTGTACAAGGAAACTGTGGAAAATTGGCGAGTAGAATTCTAATAAAAGTGCACTTGATTCACTATTCGGAGTCGACGAACTTTGAACGATAAGCCAAAATACTCTCTTTATACTAAAAGGAAAATAGTATTCTCCAACATACTCGTTAGACGAGAATGGAATTTAAATGATCTCTGGTTGATTATAGTGATTCACGTACTAATATTATTAACACACCCCCAAGTTCAGGATATGTACTAAATCTTGCTTTTATGTCTTTAATCAATTTCTTCATCTTTATCATCCAAAATCATCCCCACCCAAATGTTTATTTCTATAAGAATGCCGATACACGTCCTTTTGTCCTGACTACTTATTCCAACTAGAAGTAAATATTTGTTTCTGAATTCTTTACCTTGACTCTATCTTGTACTATAAATTGCTGTAAACGATATACGTAGCACAATGAGCCGATTACTTTTATAGTATCATTTATTTATTTTGCGTATATTTTCCTGTGGTCGTAGCTGTAAGGGTGAGGGCTATTCATAATATCGTACTGTTAGTCAATCAACGCGTTAATAGGTAAAATAACAACTTGTATTTACTTAATCGTATATAATTTATCAAGATTGTTTCTGTTTGATTATGCAAGACTATGTATTTATTTTGGACGTGTTTCAAACACTTTCTGTTCGTTCGCGGAAACCGAGCTAAAACATTTTCCATACGAGTTCATTTCCGAACAATTGAAAACTGTTTGTGACGGTAACATTATTCGACTCTCCGCCCCCCCCCTCGACTTAATTCATTCACTCTCCATCGAGTAAGTTAATTCACTCTCCATCGACTAAAGTCTAACTCGCACCCCATATCCTCGACCACTTCTCTCACCCCGGCCAATCCGACCATCCACCACCAAATAATCGTGAAAAAAAAAAAACACGTTTCCCAAACCTAGGCACCTGTCGGTAGGTCTTCTTAAAAACCAATTTCGTTCAAAATGCAAATGTTGTCCTTTTCCACCATCTTCACTGTCTTTTTGGCTCAGTTTTAGATTTAATTTGATGCCAAACTTTGGTCTCCTAATCTTTTGATAGGCAACACGGATCTACTGAGACGTGTGTGAGGTAAGAGTTAGTGACAGAGATAGAGAAAGAGGGGGGCATGAAAAAGGCGATATGCAAGAAACAGCCAAGATGTAAGCGTATTGAAATTCGAAGTCACGTTAAAGAAAAATTTGTGCGTGAAATAAAAATGGAGGAAATAATACATGTTCACTGTTGTTGATATGGTCCACTGCTTTTAAAGTCATTTTGCAGTTATTTATTTGCATAACTGAACACTTTATTAAACAGTTTGTAAAAAGAATCATCAGAGTTACTCACACCGAGTCTTCCTTAGCTTAAAGTACAGAAGATACGATCTATCTTTATCTCGATGTAGGAAAACTTATTTCAAGATATGCTTTCTATTTCTAGCAAGTCCCCCAAAGCTGTTAGATGTCGTCTAAACGGCTAACACCTGCAGTAGTTGCCAAGTTTTACCTTGTGTTTCGGTTGCCAATGTTTCCAAAACGCAACAACGAACACAGACTAAGTCTTATTCCTTCATGTATTCAAACATATACTAACTTTTCTGTAGTAGAAATTACCAATGGTAAATATGTCTTTATAAAAGAATTATCGAACAATTGTGTACTATAGGGATCTGTTAACAGTTATCTGAGCTTTGATAAGACTCTTGATTTATCAAGAATATTTCGCTGATCGGAATATTCATTTTAAAAGATTGGATTTTACTTTATAAAAGAGAACGTTTTAGAAGAGTGTTTTTTTTGGTTCTTGCACCACCAAAACATGAGTCAGAATAATCTATAACTCTCGATTCCAAAAAAATCAATTACTGTTGATGCTATATCGAAAATAATTTGAATTTACGTTCAATATGGATTTCTTCAACCAGTTTTGAATCTAATCACCCTTTTCTATTCAAGGATTACTCTTCCATTCTGTTTACAAAACCGTATGTCTTTTTTTTTTGTTTGTTTCAACCTTTATTTGCTTTCTTTATTTCCCTTAAAAAAGTGTTTTTCAATGTTTCCTACGTATATGCTAAATAGCAAAATTATATCAAACTAGATGTTATATTTTTGAACTGATTTTCCTCTGAGGATATGAGTCAACGTAGAAAATCCATAGATTTAGAAAATTACTTTGAATTGTTTTCTTTGTTTAAATAGAGTAGAACCCCGGGATACATTAGCGCAAAAATACGTTTTTTTCAAGTTACTATGTGCATACGATATTTTCCCGGGGCCTGTTTCCGGTATTTGCGCCGCCTAACGGTGTTATTCATAATGTTATTTGATTATATGCATATGTATTATATACTGTATTGTATTTTGTTACTAATGTTTAATGCCGTATCCCGGGTCCCACTGCAATATGTTTTTGTTTTGAAAAATTATACATTTTGAATGAAATTTAAATATAAACAATTATAAATATGTACATATATTGATATTTTTGTATTTATGTCTGCGAGCTGGTCTCTAACTACTCTGTCAATGTTTGAAGTACAAACTTGAAACGTGATATATGGATTATTTGGACCCGTGGAAGAAAATCGATTTGTTTTATGCAGAAAAAAGCTGCTAAGAGTTCAAAAATGAAAAATAGAAAATTGGCAGGCGCAGTTCAACGTAATGTGTTTGCTGTACGTATGCTCAGATATACATTTGTATGTTGACTGCATTCATTTTCAAGTTTTGACATGCTTACATCGAATGCTCAGATGTAGAGATAATCGCTTGAAAGCTGAATGTTTTTTTTTTTGATTTTACTTGGCATAATTTTTTTTGTTTAGAAATTTGGCAATCATTTCTATATATATATATATATATATATATATATATATATATATATATATATTCAATCTTCACTCCAAACAAGACAAGTGCCACTTTGAAGTAGGGGGCTACTATCGGGGCATAATTTGCGGGGGCATTATGAGGAGAAAGATGTTCGTTCATATTACACTTGAACTTCTGCATATCAGTGCAGTTGGAAAAGCAGATTCCCGGAAGGGAGGTCCAAAGATTTGCAGTTCTGGGGAAGAAACTATTGGAGTAAAGACTTTCTTATGCCTAGGATTTTCTACTGTAAAAGGGTTGGGACTTAGTTGCTTGTCGGGTTTGTCGGGAATAATTACGTCGAGGAGGTACAAGTGCTTGTAATTCGTCAGAACATTAACCATTAAAGTATTTGTAGAACAGGCAGAGGGATGCAACACTCCGTCGATGAGACAGAGGTCGAATCCTAGATGACAATTCAGGACCTATCAGGTTGGCAACTCTCTTTTGAACGTTGTCCAGAAGTGAGAGACAAGCAATGGATGCACCAGTCCAAATGTGACAGCAGTACTCAGTACATGGACGAATTATGTCCTTATGGGGGTACGGAATACTTTCTGGCGTACGTAATTTTCTGGCACGGTAGAGAGAGCCCACCTTCTTTGCAGCAGCCTTGGCAATGCTCTCAATGTATATATTCCAGTTCATGTCCCCTGTAAACTTTAGGCCGTGGAGTTTAAAGGAACTACTTTCAGGCGGTGGGTTCTTGGCCATTGCTATTGGTGGTAGAAAAGGTTTCTTGTAGATATTGAAGGAAACAAGCTTAGTCTTGGTAGCATTGAATGTGACCATCAATTTTTGTCCCCATTCCACTACAGATTGGAGGTCATCCTCTAGTGTTTGTGCCATGTCCTTAGATATGTGTTCATTTGTTTTCCTCTCATGCCTGTTATAGTGGGTGATGTCATCTGTACATATACCTATCTCCGAAACAATTTTATCAGGGAAGTCATTTATGAATATCAGGAATAAAAAAGGTTGAAGGATAGATCCCTGGGGTAATCCCGCATTTATATCATTGTTTGGGTGTACAACCGTCGAGGACAACTTGGATTTTTATCTTACTTAAGAAAGATCTAATTGCATTATGTATTCTTCCAGTGATACCATATGATCTAATTTTCCTTAAAAGATCACCGTGCCATACCCTGTAAAAATCCTTAGATATATCAAGGGCTACAGCTCTACCCTCCCCTGTTTTGTCCAGTGAACGGTGTATACGTTCAGAGACTACAGTTAAGATATATACTGTTGAATATATGCTGAATCCATATTGTTTGTCGGTCAGGAGTTTAGCAGTTGTTAGTTGTTGGACTACGGCTTGATTAACTAAGGACTCAAATATATTGGCGAAACGTGGAAGGAGGATAATGGGGCGATAATTTAGTGGGTCAGTTCTTTCACCAGAATTCTTGAAGACTGGTACAACAGAAGTGGTTTTCCAGCAGTCGGGAAGGCAAGATTCGTTAAGGCATTTATTGTAAAGTTTGGAGAGAACTGGAGCAACATAAGCAGAGCATTTTTTATTAGCACAGCCGGGATTAGATCTGGTCCACTTGCTTTTGAGGTGTCTAAGTTTTTTAAGATACCTTGAGAAGGGGTGATTTTCAAATCGTCTAGTATGGCGTCTGTCCGCAAATGAAAGTCGGGGAGGGAGTGGTGTGCCGGGTCCAGTGTGGAGTTTGAGGCAAACCGACTGGCAAGCAGATTATCCTGGCCGGTTGCTGTGCGAGCAAACTCATGATTGTTTGATCGTGGGGAAATCGTTGACTGCCTACTATTTACTACACTGTTGTAGATTTTCCAAAAATCACGGGTTCCTAATTACTTGTACGCTAGTATCGAGGCAGAGTGCTATATATATACTGTCAGAGACTTTGTCGGTTAGGGTATAGCCCTGGGTTGAGGGTGAGCAATAGAGAAAATACAAGTAACTAATAATGTTGCATATTTAGTCTGAAGCACATAAAGGCCTGGTCGTCTGATTCTAGTTTTATTTCTCTAGTCAGCGGAGGGTGTTACGAATATAGACTCCGAGCCCATGCATATGACTTTCCGAGTCTTTACGGAAGTGTGGGAGATAACCAGGCATGTTAAAGTGGTTAGAGTAAATGGAAGAGTGAAATTTAGTTTCACTTAACGCTAAGATATCCGGGGTGTTTACAAGGAGAAATGATTCAACATCATCTAAGTTAGTTCTAAGCCCGCTGATATTCGTAAATGCAAGCTTCAAGGAAGGAGGCATGTTGGTTCTCTTCAAGTTTGGTCCTGGTTTAAAGTAACTTTTGCTTGTGATGTCATTTCATTTTGTTTAATTTAAAGGTTTAGTGAGAGACTGGGGGGGTGCTGGACAAGTGGTTGTGCAGAATATCCGACATGCAACAGAAGTAGATCATCAGAATTGTGGCCTCAGGAAAGCCCACCAGGGATGAGTGCAGGGTCCCTCTCCATGCGCGACATGACACTACAAACATCCTGACATTATACAACTGTTGATGGAGCAGCCACTCTCTGCGCTATCAAAGAGTTAGGGCCCCTGTACTATAAATCGGAAACAGCAGCCAGGAAACTGTCAATCCGGTATTCCCAATCCATTAGTTAGTCCAGTCCAACTGCATCTACATATATGGTACTGGTAGAAAGAAATACTAAATAGCATCATTACTCGGCCGCTCTGCGTTAATCAATGGTCAAATAAGCGCAAATATGAATGAACTCTCCGCATGAACTTTTCCGACCTGAGTACAATTTGGATGTCTTAAAGTCCAACATAAACAAATTCCTGATGAACCGTCCCGTTAAGTAAGACACTTTATCAAAACTCCAAACCTAACGATTACTACGATACAATACCATTGGTTACTGTACACACTATAACCCTTATACTCGAGTGGATTCCAGACCTTGATAAGTGGTGAAATCCATGTAAAAAACAACTGTTTATACATATTTACATCTTATGTGTTTAAAGTTTTGTGACTACAGAGCATAGAACTTTAAGTTTCAACCTATGTAGCTTCCAGCAAATACATGGAAATGTTAAAACTTTTAAAGTGACTTTTGGATTATTTCGCTGACAATATTTTTCCTCTGCTGAATAGAAAGAACATTCTTTGAAACTCCGGATTCGGGAGCACCCACGTTTGGAGTATTCTGCCGAATAATAACTTTTTGTAAAATTCTACTTTACAACTATTTTCCTTATATATGTGTGTGTATATAATTATTATTATGTGTGCATATATAATTATTATGTGTATATATATAATTATTATTAGGTGTGTATATATAATTATTATTATGTGTGTATATATAATATTTATTATTATGTGTATATATAATTATGTGTGTATATATAATTATTATTATATGTATATATAATTATTATTATATGTATATATAATTATTATTATATGTATATATAATTATTATTATATGTATATATAATTATTATTATATGTATATATAATTATTATTATATGTATATATAATTATTATTATATGTATACATAATGATTATTATATGTATACATAATGATTATTATATGTATATATAATTATTATTATATGTATATATAATTATTATTATATGTATATATAATTATTATATGTATATATAATTATTATGTGTATATATAATTATTATTATGTGTATATATAATTATTATTATGTGTATATATAATTATGTGTGTATATATAATTATTATTATATGTATATATAATTATTATTATATTTATATATAATTATTATTATATTTATATATAATTATTATTATATGTATATATAATTATTATTATATGTATATATAATTATTATTATATGTATATATAATTATTATTATATGTATATATAATTATTATTATATGTATATATAATTATTATTATATGTATATATAATTATTATGTGTGTATATATAATTATTATGTGGGTATATATAATTATTATGTGGGTATATATAATTATTATTATATGTATATATAATTATTATTATATGTATATATAATTATTATTATATGTATATATAATTATTATTATGTGTATATATAATTATTATGTGGGTATATATAATTATTATTATATGTATATATAATTATTATGTGTGTATATATAATTATTATGTGTGTATATATAATTATTATGTGGGTATATATAATTATTATGTGGGTATATATAATTATTATGTGGGTATATATAATTATTATGTGGGTATATATAATTATTATTATGTGTGTTTATATAATTATTATTATATGTGTTTATATAATAATTATTTTATGTATATGTACTTATTATTATATATGTATATATATAGTTATTATTTTATGTATATATACCTATTATTATATATATAATCATATAATAATTATTATTATATGTATATATGATTATATGTATAATTATATATATATAATTATATATATATATATATATATATAATTATATATATAATTATATATATATAATTATTATATATATTATTATAGTAATTTATAAAGTATATATGGCGATTAAGCTACACTGAATATTCGGCGTTTCATCAACTCGAGGATTCCTCAGGCTTATGCGCGAATTCTGTGGTTGTTTATTGTTTTATATGTTCCTCTTCTGTTGAGGGTTTTAGTTGGCAAATCAGCTTTCTAGTGTACACCGTGCCCCTTCCTATCAGCCAATGGGCATGCATTTTATCGAACAAAGGATCTGTTTTAAAACTAGTTTAGTGGTTTAAGGCAGACATTTCTTTCTTTTTTTTTCTTCACATATCTAAATATACATATGTGTACATACATATATGCACATATATACATATATATATATATGTGATCGTTTACGTATATTCATGTTTAGTTAATTTATGTATTTGTTTATTTTCTATTGTTTTTGTTAGTTTTAAAACTATTTTGTTTCGCTATGTTAGAGTAAATGTTATTTTGTGAACAGTTATTTGCTAATCGCAATACATATATATATATACAAATTACTAACTAGCTCTATCTACGTATTGAGCATTTTTGAAGTAAATACTTAAAGTTTACGCATGAATCTATACTTTCGTATATTAATTTTATGTGAGTAAATGAAGTAGTTATATTATTATATATTATATATATTATTATATATATACATATATATATGCATATATATGTGCATATATATGTACAGACTGTTTCGAAGGCTAAACTAGCAATTACCTCACACTAGGTTTTAAACTTGACCGTTATGCTATTTAGTTGCTGATAATATGGGTATGTAAATTAACAATATTCCGACATTCTCCAAACGCCGAAGCTCTAAACAAATAAGTGATACATATAAAAAATGCTTATATCCTTATTCCGTGGAGTTTCAAAAAATGGCCCTTATTTTTGGGGAAAAACAGTTAGATAATATAATTTATATTTAATTTTTATAGCGTACCTATAATTTTTTGCTGGTTTGCACATAGTTTGAAAACTTCAGAGTATGAGATGTACTGTTTTCTAAATAATATAGAAAAAATCTATATATAATAGCAAAAAGGATATTAACCTTGAACTCGACAAAGCTATGCGAACGCGTCGTGACACTGATCTTTTACACGATTTTAATGCCAATTTAAGCGTGTCTGCCTCGAAGTAATTTTTAACAATTAAATATAGTTTTTCGCTGCAGGTCTTTCTATGCAAAATTCATCGAACACTTTCATTTGAATTTTTCACGTTTACTGATTAACCTTCCACCATTAGATTTATGGGTGATACCATAATGTCTACGTAAACTATTCAATTGCAACCATTTATGCATCCATACTTCTCAAGATTAAAGTTGAAATCATCAGCTGAGCGACTGAAAATACAATAGTGATTTACTTACGAATCCAGCAATGGCGGGGAAAGCATGCATATCCTGTAATTTAAATAATGAGTTTCGTTTAGAAGTCAAGGCAAGTTCTTGGAATAGACAAATATTCCAGAGTTCGTAAAAGAAGAATCTCAAAGGTTGCCTCGATCAAAACATAAAAATGACAGGCAAAATTAGAACAGTAGCGTGAATAATCAAGAGTATAACAAATAGAAAACTTGAATATTTTTCCAACAATAGTATGGAACAGACGAGTAGAATACCGCGAGCAAAATGCTTTACTTATTATAATTCTGGTATTTATTTTAAAGATATTTACTATGTTAAAGCATTGTAGTAGTGTATATATATATATATATATATATATATATATATATATATATATATATATATAGCATATTCACACTCCGGTTCTCATCAGATCACCGACGTTAAACCTTCCTGTACCAGGTGCGTGACAATTTGGGAAA
>NC_136498.1:46725227-46742727 GCF_053919585.1 Euprymna scolopes
AATGCAAAAAGTGAATGAAGTAGATCATGTGGAGATATGATTTGCAATCTGATTCATTCGGGACAAAACGCTATCAGTAGAAACAGATTTTTCTATTGGAATATAAAGCACTAATATATATGTAAAACTGAACAGAATACGGACGAACTAGTAGTATCGCTGACTATGGACTCACAAGCAATAGCCCTGTTTAGTCCAGTATGATTACATTTTAAAAATTAAACTTTGCTAATAGTATGTTAAAATATGCAAAGCCAAAATCGCATGCCTATGACGCATAGTTTTCGCATTTGGGCTAGTGCATTTACTACTAATACCTCCGTTTCACACAGTATCCTAAAATAGTCTAATAGCTAATACGACGTGCACTATCGTCTAAACCTCAATCACTGTCCCATCACCGCGGCGTTGCACATCTATCTGTTTTACAAGTACTTTAATGGAATATAACCTAATGAAATTACAGCACTCATGCTTCCTCTATATACATACTCGGGACTTATCCATTACGCGGCAAAAGCTTACCCCTTCAATGCTGAGGTGTCTAGATGCTGGGAAGCCTCCAATTCTAATAGTGTATTCCTTCGAATTACTTGATTTTAAAATCCAACCTTTCTCTGCATCTCTCACTGTACTGATATGTAGAAGTATAAATATTGTGAACAGGTGTGTGGATGCTCAACTCCCTATAATACTCTATTAGACATGATCCCAAATAGTACACTTTTACATCAAATTGACAATATGGCTTAATGATAAAATCACTAAAAATACTAAGCCCCTTTAATATTTTTTCAGCATATGCGACTTTGGTTTGGTCATATTAATGCAGTGATTAAATGTTTCGCTTTGCTGTAGATCAGCTGAGGTAGCAGGGCCAGTTGGCAGGAGAATGAAAAAAAAACGATGGGAAGAAGTGATAAGGACGGACATGAAAGTAAGAGTGGAAAAAATGTCTTAGTTTGAAGGTTAATTCAATAATGTTACTCAGTTATACATGCTAGCAATTGCGCACATGACGGTGTGTAAATACGGATTATGTTTAACCCTTACTTATATGTGTACGTAAAGTGTTTGCTACAATAGTGCTCTTTTACAAAACTCATCTCTTTTTTGTATTGAAACACAAAATAATCAGATTATTTCACTTATTATTTACTCACTAGGAGTAGTCACCCAGGCTTTAATAAAAAAAATATCTCTTTCAGAACAAGTTGCGGCGTTACCTGTAGTCTGAGTGACTAGTTTCCGCAGACTTCCAGTATTCCCCATCTCTTTTTATAAACTTTACAAATGTATTTGCATAATCGGAACAGTCGCTTACCGTTGATTTCTTGTTCTATTGGTTTTCCTGCAATGTCGATGGCAATAAGCGTCGTCAAGCTCCAAGTCCTCTTAGCGATTACGAAGCGGAGGTTTGGCTGGTGTTTTCTCTTCACGGTTTTTCCATCCTCTTTGACCCTCATTTGTTTGGTGTGGCGCAATTTTATGGTGACATAAATACCCACATAAACACAAAATAAAGGATACATCTTATTTTTCAATAAATTTATACACGTGTTTTTGGTGTGCATAGACAGACGTATGTAAAAACGAGTCAGGTTTCCTCTAAATGCTTGCACAGTAAGAAATAAGAGTGCATTAATAAACATTGTAGCATTGAGTATATATTAATCTATATTCAAGACTGCATGAAAAACCATCTGAAGGAACTTTACTTAAATGTTGAGAGATCGGAAGAAGTAGCTGAGAATAGAAGTGAGTGATGAAGATTTGAAACAGTCAAAGTTTTTTTTAAAAAATCTGGGAAGAGGGTCTGTGACGGAATTAGACGGCCGTACAGCTGGCTGGAAGTGTTAAACCGGTGGGCGATCTCTACCCCCCAAAACTGGATATGTGAACCACATGAAGTAACACGAGAAACGCCGTTGTATACCCTCATCTCCACAACCTGATGATATAACCCATGTTGTGTGTGACAAGATACGGAACTCAGCTGTTGATTTGAAAAGACATATGGTTATTTACAGGGACACGATACCATAGAGTTGTCCATATAATCCGACTTTATGCATCATCTTTAGTTCAGGCCATGTAAGTCGGTTGCTAGTCTGAAGAGCAACCTACATGGCCATAACAGATAAACTGAGAGAGCGGCTGATAGTATGGATTTTGTTGAGCAGGACAACGATCATCTGCACAAAAGAAACAATCATATATTACAATAACAAAGAGAGATAGGCGGTTAAGTAAATTATAAACTACATTTCGGCTGCCGAATTCAATTTTTTAAAAATATTTTTACCTCTTAGCAGCTTATTTTTTTGGGAAGAGACACAAAGAATGGGCCACAAAAGATTGCGATCATTTAACCCTCTTCGTGGCTCTCTGCGACCTCGCGTTTACGATGAGATGCAGTTTGAAAAAATAGATACAGACACACACATACTGAGTTTTATAAATTATATATATATATACATATCTATATATATATATATATATATATACATATCTATATATATATATATATATATATATATATATGTTAATGATGTAAACATTAGAATTGAAGAAGCCTGAAATAAAATGCATCAGGAAAACTTGTATTTCTGCTGAAAGACATTGTAATTGATACGCAACTTCCCTCTTTAGTAACTTGGAAATAATGCGTTTAAAAGTAAACATTTTCTGATGAATAATGCGGGAAAATAACATGGCGGAAAACAACCGGAAGCAGTTAGGCAATAACAAACAAAACAACAATGTCAGCAGCAGCAACAGTCAAACAAGTGAAACACTGTTCCATCAAGCGAACTACGTCTTCTTTCGCTCAGTGATTTCAAGAAATGATTACGATTGCTCAGCTGGTAAAGATGTCGATTTATTTTTCTTTTAGTAAAATCAATATACCTTGTGGGTTCATTGATTTTTACCGAAATGCAATAGTAAAACAAAACAAATGTTCTTTATTAAATACTAGCTGAAGTAGTTGTAAATGTTGGTTAAGAGTTGATAACCACATTTTCAAAACTGGGATCTTAGAAATCTATTACCTTAAATGCTATTTGTGCAATGTTGTTGTTTTTGAAAATAAAATCCTTGTCTTTGAACTTTAACATTCATGGCTTCGTTTTGATTTTTTTTTAATAAGCACCAATGGAAAATTTATTAAGCAAGTCTCTTAGTTATCTGTATTTCTAGCCTCTTTAGATCTATATTGATTCAATCAAGCTAATACTATGTCTCTGAGCATTTCTGAAATAGTGGTGGTCTGTTATTCAGCTTTGCCACCTATTTTACAAATGTCTCATAGCACAAAACGTTTACGTATGTGAATTAGATCGCAAAATCTCTTTACTTTAAATACTACTACTACTACTAATCTTATTCTTATTTAAGTATGCTTAAGTCGTAACTGATGCTAGAGAGAATAGCTGTAAAGCATCAAAAATGACGAAAGAACCGAAAAGGGCGAGCTCTAACCAGGCTTCTACGGGATGAACGTGAAATGTCCTCGAACCTTCAGAAAAATTATTACCACAAAAATTCCAGTATAGCCAATGGTCATTGTCAGCTAGAAATTAATGGTAAGCGGTTGTTTGGATAGCGCAAGTAATTTGCAAAGGTTATTGAAAGAGGTGGAGACTACTTGAAATATAGGGAGACTAGCTATCACCCAGACTCCAGGGAAAATCACGGGTTAATACCAGTAAGATATCTCTATCTGGGCTTCCGGATGATTACGAATAATGATGATGATGATGATAATAATAATAAAGATTCTATAGACGATATATTTTTCTTATGAATTTTCTAAAAATTGAACTTTCTACATGGTTTGAATGTATTGAAATTTCTATCTCAATATACTAGCACAATAGACTCGGCAATAAACATAGTTTTGTCATTTGCTTTTGTAGTGGAGTCGCGAAAGGTGAAATTAGGAAAACACAACGACTGGTGAGAATACGAAGAACATTTATATCTAGAAGATTCGTAAGTCTGTGGGGAGTCGTCTCTGTACGACATCCAGATAGCTCTCTTTCAGCCGTCTGTACTTGCTGCTTATATGGCTAATGGATAAGTCCATCTTAGTGATTATAAGGGTGTGTATGTCCCCACAACAGTTTTACAAAGGAGTCACCAAATAATATCCAATTATCCGCTATTGTTGGCAGTGTTTATATTTTTCTGCCATTTTGCTGAATACTGATCCAAAAGTACAGGATGACCCCCTTCAATAATATAAACAATGGAATTGTTAATAAAATTCAAGTCAACCCTATTTGGTAAAAAAAAACTATGATTACCTGCCCTCTAAATTTGTAATCATAAACGGGATTGATTTTTATGGTCGTCAAATTAGATAGTGTAATTAACGGATCTGCATTCAGGGAGACTCGAGGATAGGCCTGCAATAAGAGTTGAAAAGATCAGTTGGACGTTGACAAGCACCATGCACTTTTAAACCATGCTCATGAGAGAACTGGACCGGCAGAGTATCATTTATAGAAAGACTAGGGTTGGTTCTCATTAGATGTTAAGAGATCATGCGGTGATCATGTGGGAAGCATATTCGTTGTATATTTGTTACTTGTCTAAGGTTTGTCTTAGGATGAAATTGAGTTAATGAAAGTACGGTTATGTTTTACGTAAATAAATGGAATCCTCTTGTTGTAGTATGGTAGACGAGGTCATGATGTGATTATTATTTGGAATTAGCACCTATGATTAGTTAGCTAAACATCTGACGTCAGAGCATAATATTTTAGGATAAAACGCATCAAAAGCTAGTTATCGAGTTTATCAAAAGACTAGCAGGAATGGCCGACGTTGCTCAGGATTGAATGAGATAAGTACCATGCACTTTTAAACCATGCTCATAGCACCAGACATTTTTGTTTTTTTTATTTTCCTCCTCATCCCGTTCCATCTCTAGTCGCATAATATAGTTAGAAGAAGCTGGAATGTTAGAAAACTATTTGAATTGGTGTCTTATACACAGTTAAAATTTTACTAAAATCGGGAACATTTATTTAAAGTTTTAAGAGGATTCTGTTTGCATCAGTCACTTAGACATTTAGAGGGTAACATTTTCTCCAGAGAAAATTTCATCAGAATAGGATATTATGGTTTGGAGTTCCCTTACATTTAGAGGTTCAGAACCATTTCCAGTGTCTTCCCCAGACTACTTTATATATATGGTGGAAATATGCTAAAAAAAGGATATATTTGGAGGGGATATCTAAAATCACACACACACGCGCACACAAATAAACCTATAACTCCATCCTCTAACGAATTCCTGATGAATCGCCGCCTTAAGTAAGACACTTTTTTTCAAATCTCTAATACTAACGTTTACTACGATACTATCCCATTGTTATTTTACACGCAATAACCCTTATCCTCAATTGGCTTCCGGGCCTTGATAAGTGATGAGTTCATGTAAAAATAAAAATTACCTACAACAACCACTAAACTCCATCAAGTGTCTGGATAGAATTATAAATCAGGACAGATAATAAACTCTCAACCATGCTTAATACAAAGCACAACCGAATTGTTAAGATGTTTTAAGACTAATGTGTCCGAAAGAAACACCGTTTCAATAGGATTTTGTATCTTTCGAAATATCAAATGATCCATTGTCAGGAGACTTTGTTGAGCGTTACAGGAGTTTAATCTGTGACACTGAATGGGTTTTCACTAATCACGCATTATAATACAGACCTTTTTCTCTAAGGGTGATATAAGACATAGTCTTAATTAAAACAACTGTCGATTTTTTTCTAATTTGAAGATGACCATATGTGAGTAATCATAATTTATCACTGGACAGAAATAAATAAAGGCTTTTAAATAAAAACTATTGAAACTTGCTGAATTTAATTGGCAGTTTATATAGTTAAACTAGACTACCCGCGACGCGTTGGATCAGTATGTAATATTAGCTATGGAATTAACGTATGAGCGTGACACTTGTGATGTAAAGAAATAGCTTTTTGTGACATCAGAGAAACATTTCTATGAAAATATATTAAAATAAAATAAAAATATAGATAGATTTCTATGAAGCGTTCTGTTTATAATTGTTTATTTAAAAAAAAATTGCAGCCGTTGAATTGTAAATGGTTTGCCATACTTATAGGTAAATGTGCACTGGACAGATACCATAATATTTAAAGTTAAATTCAAATTTTGATATATCTTTTAATTCAAATGCGAAAAAGAAAACAATTCGGACGCTGAAAACGTACACAGTAAAACAATACGTTTTATTGCCGCGTTGATTATTCATTTGTAACGTAAATTAAAAAACAACGGTTTCGAAGTCATTTATTCATGTTGGAGTGCAGAAGAAAATGTATGAATGATTTTTTTAAGAAAGGTGTATTAAAAAATGGAGAATAAATTAAAAAAGTAAGGCGGTGATTAAATCGCCGTTGTAAAATGTTCTTATGGTTGTAAACGGGTTAATTTAGATTTATGTGTAAGAAAATTGTGTTAAAATAACTTAAACATAATACGGAAATGAACGGTGTAAAAAAAACAGGCAGAAAGTATTCCAAATTTTAAATTTAGATAATTTAAACGCAAAAAAAACACATTGAGATGCTGAAAACGTACACAGTAAAACAATACGTTTTATTGTCGCGTTCATTATTTATGTACGCATGCGCAACCGTAAGTCGTAAACCGGATGTTGGGTTACAACACCCGTTACAAGGTCATTTGAGTTTTATAATTATATAGATCAGCGTAAAAATAGTATTTGCATAGCGTCATAGTTATGCTCGTACGATCAGATTCGTTCTCATTTGATAATTTCGAATTATGTAACAGCTTGTAGTGAAACTGGGCGAATTAAGAATTGAACAGATTTTCGCGATATGTTTACTAATTCAATTCGATCATCATAAGGGATAACGATTTTATCGATCATCCGGAGAGATACTGTGATTATTTAAGGGTCTACATCTTGACAGCATCTCTACGCATCGGCCCCAATCACTGATCTGCTCCAAACCCCCTTGATATGATTGTACTGATTTGTTAATTTGAATCGACTCTTATCTTTAAGCAAATTCAATAACTGGTTCTCGCTCTCTCTCTGTATATGTATATATATATATATATATATATATATATATATATATATATATATATATATATATACATACACACATCAAAGTTTTCAGAAATTGAGAAGCCCAATTCCTGGGGCTAACATGTAAAGTATCTTTAAATGCGATACATATATTCGAATATACCATTTCTACTTCTTTAACATTGAGTTTGTAAAAACGTACATTTTTCTCTTCATAATTGAACACTGAAATGTATGTTTTTCGTTAATTTATCGAGTTTGGTGGTAAATTCAGCTTCGCGTCATTACTTAAGGTAGCATCACTTAATAAAGGTACACCATTAATCGGTACTTATTAATGTGGAGCTTATTCGGGCCGCGATTACTGTGTGATTTTGTAGCGAAATGTATCCTCATGCCAGATTGTCCTGATAAATTTCTATATAATGAAACATTACGCAATTCAAGTTTTCTGTCTCTTTCTCTCTATATATATATATAATATATATTGGGGAGGGTAGGAAATTTTATCTGGAATCAAAAATCGAAACTAATGAGGTATCGAAACCGGTACATGAAACGGAAAAATTCCAAAATCGATTCTTGTAATATTGTTTTAACTGTATTTCCCAACGGCTAGTAAACATGAATGTATATTTTATCAATAAAACTAAAATCTACAAATCCTTATGACTTTAACATGCGATATAAATGTATTTTACTTGCGTAAAAGGGGCAAAACATTGAAAATTGCATAAAATAGTTAGTTAACCTTTTAACCATTCACTTTATTTACAAATTTTGAAGAAACGTTTAAGAATGAAATACTTTTTGTAAACACCATTACTATTTAATTTAAATGTGAGTTATAAAAAAAGTTGGAGGGTCGTCTTTTTAATTCGTTCAATTATAAATCGTATAGGGTGTGACCAAAAAGTGTCAGAAGAAAAACTTGAGACATTTTCAAAACAGAATTGGGGATAAATGATTCGTGAATTTTCCCGCCTTTGTGCCAGAAATCCGTTCGGCGTCAGTTCTTTCATCATGATTTCCTATGTCTGTATTGTTTATTAACTGTAAATTAGGAATGCCGTCGGCGACAGACAGTGAAAGTGGTCTGCTTTCCTTTCGTTACTACCTTCCACACCCCCTCCCATTATCTACATACCGATTGCAAAATAGTCTTAAGTATATAACACGGTTCTTTAGAAGGCGGATAAGATAATAAAAACATGCAATTATAAAAAATGATTTTTGTTATTAGTATTATTAAAAAAGTTATCCGTCTTTTTTACACACGAGGGACGCTGTATATTTTCCAACATTTTTCAAAACTATTTTCCACACTATTTGAAATTTTCTATGAATTAAATTTAATTATTAACGTGTTATATTAATTGTTGATTCCTAGTTGACTATTTTTTTAAATATTTATATTAAAACAGTCTGAATGTTATATTATATATATATATTATATATATTATATATATTATATATATTATATATATATTATATATATTATATATATATTATATATATTATATATTATATATTATATATATATTTTATATAATATATATATTATATATATATATTATATATATATTATATATATATTATATATATATTATATATTATATATATTTATATATATATATATTATATTTTCAGCTTTCAAAAGAAATGTGAAGTAGAACAAATGTATTAAAGACATTGCCGAGATTCATGCAGAAACCGTTTGGAACTTCTACCTTGCTAAAAATGAGGCACATTTTAGAATATGGTTTATCTATACAAAGCCAGTATTCGTCTATGAATGGAAATAGTTTCTACATATGAGCTGGTTCATCTATCACTTGTCTCCTCCTCTTAGATTAAGACCGAATATGAGTTTCAAATCTAATAGATCTCGTACTACTGGCCAATTTCCAACATACGTCTTATCGCCGCAATGTTGCATCCCTCGACTTGTTTTACAAATACTTTAATGGATTATGCTTTAATAAACTCAGCACTAGTGCTCTATCAACATACATACTCCTGACAAACGCAACAAAGCAAACATCTTAATACTTCACTGTTGAGTTCCCTAGATATCAAAACATTTTCTACTCGACTAAGTTCTTTCGTTGGGCCGCCAGACTTTGGAATTCCCTCCATCTTTCCTACTTCCTTTGCACTACTGATGTTTATATACGTGGTATTAGAAATTCGCTGCTCAACTTCTAAGTCTCTTATTAGAACTTGTTTTACTAAATAGTTACCGTTTGCCTGGAACTTGCAAGATGCTTTGAAGTGAAAGAGAGTACGAATATCAAGGTTTATATATTGAATATATTTACAATCATAGGACCTCTCTAGCCGATAGCGATAGCTACACGCATAAATCAATACTTACAATGCATCTCATATATATATATATATATATATATATATATATATATATATATATATATATATATATATATGGTAAAACTGGTAATTAGTAAAAACCTGAAGGGAGTGCTCAATATTATTGGAGAGCAAATATGTGTTTTATTTATTTATTTTTATTATTACCGTTTTATCTGCTTGGTTACATATGTGTCAGATGTTGGACCATGTTTACGATCTCACAGCCTCGTCAGACCGTACAAACGTGGTTAGTAGTATTAGGAAGAAGTCTCTCTCTCTCTCTCTCTCTCTATATATATATATATATATATATATATATATATATATATATATAATATTGTTTTAGAAATGATGTAATGCACTAGATATTTCGTTTTTCAAAAATCTGTTTCATGCATCATCCATAATATAAATCTTACCTGTCTATTTAAATGTATGTTTCTATGTCTGCCTAAAACTTTTAACAGAGGGGACGGATTTTACCGTGATTAGTATTGTTTTGAAGCTTGCTCTTTCGGGCGACAAATACCGAAGAAACAGCTAAAAACATTATTTATCCCCAAGAAGACACTTTTCTACAGGGGGGGGTCGCTTTTTCGCCAATATTTTCGGAAGTAATCCACTCTCTTCGATTGACTAGCCTTAATTTAAGCCTTTGTCACTTTCGGTTTGGCGATGGACGAAACGGCAAATACGTCACGTCTTTTTTTCATGTTCTTTTCCTCCTTCGCGATACGGATTCGAGCCTGCCTGCCTCCTACCACTTTTTTTGGTTTAACGCAACACACACCTCCAAACACCCGGGCAACGCCACCGGGCACCCGGGCTACTATAATTATAAATATACCAATTATATGAAGCATATGAATTAAGATGTAGAAAGTAATCTATTCATCTGAAAAAATTGTAAACTGGATGTATCTATATTGTAAACCCAGTACTAAGAACTATGTTCACAAACATGGTAGGAGAAAGATTTAAAATAAACGAAAATTACATGAAATTTGCTCGGAAACTCAAATTACATAATGATACTTTTTTTATTAGAATGATTAAAAGTATAGATTCCAGAATTTGAAAACGAAATAGGTGTAAAAAGAAACAGAACAATAGAAACTTAATTGCTCACCCAACAGTATAACGCATCATTTAATGTATTGCATTGAATTTATATATATATATATATATATATATATATATATATATATATATATGAGGGAGTCACCCGCGTTGCCCGGGTGTTTGGAGGTGTGTGTATGTGTGGGGGTAGATCAAAACAAAAACAAAAAAAACGATGTTAAACTTTAAAAAATGGGGGGAAAAAACATGATGGTAAAAAACAACATGGGGTATCAGGCGTCACCCGTACGGTAAAAGAAGTTTTGGAAGGTAGGTAGGATCAAAACCGTAACCTTGAGGCGGAGGTGGAAAAATCCTGAAATTTTACCCGCTCGCCCACGACGGCAGAGTGCAGAAAAATATAATTTAACAATTACATCTTAATTGACAGGTGCGCGAATTTTGAGGTCAAACATATCCTGCAGTTAACTTTTACTGCGAGGCAGATTTTTTTCTTTGTACAACTTTGGCTGTTTGTTTCTCCAAGATGTTTGGGGGTGGACCAGCTTCCTATAGAAATGTGAATGTGCCAAAGAATAGCAATTGTCTGATATAAGCAGTTTTCATCGAATTGATCAAAACTTATTGCTTTTCTAGACATCCTCGGCGCGAAATTCCTCGAATTCGATACGCGATGTTTCTGAGAAAAGATAAGAATTGCGGTTTTTTGATCTAACACTTGCCCTTGGCTAGTTTCTGATATGGAAAAAGTATTTCTTTCTTAAGATTCTAAAATAAAGTTGGTTTTTGCCTTCTCTGAAATACTTTCCATAAAAATAGTTTTGTTGATGAATGTTGGCCGAGGGAAGATAACCTATCAGGTTTCAAGGTAAACGGTGACGTTCAAACTAGGTTTTAATTCTTTGTACACTTATGAACGTATGTAATCTATGTATCTTTAAAAGGTGAAATGCTTCGGTTTTAGAGAACACTTTTCAACCTATCTGCTCAACGAACTTTAGATGTACAGACTTGGAATTTGGTATATTGTGTATTCAGGTATGTGGAATTTTTTTAATCATTTGCTATCCAGATAAAATAGCTGCTAAGGAATCACAATTGAAAACGCGTTGTGTGGGAGTCGTCGGATTATTATTTTTTTCTATTTGCTAACTGTACCACTAATGCGCATGCGTAAATGGTGCACATAATAGATGTATTATGTAAAGAATAAGTACAATTTGAAAACACTTTTAAAGACCGTGTAAAATCGGCCCAATTGTGGTCGTATTTAAATTACTGCCTTTAATTTTTAAGTTCGATGTTTTTTTTTAATAAATGAACAGTTTAGAAAATAACATAATACTCACATGCACATGGCCTAGTCTCTGTATCAATTAAACTATATTTATACATATTTTACGATAGGGCAACGTCGGACGGCGTGCTAGTAACAAACATTTCTAGAAAATATTACATGATAGTCGTGCTATAGCGTAAGAAGAATACGACACAGCCACTAAACTTCATGCATTGTTTTCAGCAGAAATCTGATTTTTGTTTATTTTCTTTAGTTGAACAGTTTTCTGGCGGATGTTGGATTTGCTGCTAACTGCTTTGAAATCTGAGAAATTCATTGGAATATAAAACTTTGTCGAAAATATAACCTGACAAAAATTGTAAAACCAATCCCATGTTTATTCAACTTTATAGAGAGGAAAACTTATCGGAAAAGATGCAACTGAAATTAAATCGATAAAGTCAAGAATCTCTATCAAGAGTCATTCATTCATGAATTTTCATTAATAGCCATTCATAAAAAACTAAATTAAACGCAGTCTAATTAATATAGACATGTGCATGCAGATGCGGGTTCGAAATAAATTTGTCTTTTTAATTCATTTTCACAATACTCGACTTTTTTTCATTTTTAATTTAAATTCAAGCCATTATCGCTGCACAACCAGTAAGGCCAAGCATATAAAATCAACAGTAGGCCATTTGATATATACAAGGCAGCATTCGATTTGTTTCTGTTTGGAGCACAATTGAAGTATGCTACTTGACTATTAAACTTTAATGCGAGTATTATATATATATATATATAAGTAATTTTATAAAATCAACAGATTCTCTACAGTTCCATGTAGACTCACAACATATTGTGAAGTTAGTCACTGCGAGAAGCATGTGAAGCTTCTTTCATGTGCATCGCGATACTTGACTTTTGCCTTTTAAAACATAAGTGAAGCCATTATTTACAGATAATGTTACAAAATCAACAGATTAAATCTGTGTAGACTACAATGTATCCTGGACTAAGTTACTGCAGGAAGGCATGCGAAGCTTCTTCCCGGTAAACTGCAGATAATGTAACATTGTCCGGGAACAAAAACGTTGTATGCTCAATCGCAAAAGTGTACGAAAAATAGAAAACAACTTATACTCGCATATATATTATCCCTTAATTGGAATTCATTTTTTTTTTAGATGAGCATTATATATATTAATCTATTTTTATTTCGGACTACTATTCTCATCCTTATTAGTTGCTGTTTTTCATCTTTTATCGGTTTGTTTATTCACAACGTTTCGGCTAATAATTCCTCTGGCCTTCGTCAGGTGGTAACGGCGACGGATAGGAACTTCGAATATCCTAACTGCATTCTCATCCATCACTGCCATCCGTAGTTGTGGTCGTCTCACCACATTTTGCGGCAAGTAAACCTCTGGCACGCTTTGGGTGGGATTGAAACCGCTATATTCAGACAATGTTCATCTTGAACTGTAGAGATTCAACGTCTCTATCAACTGCGCCACGGGCCCCGAAGGGCGACCAAGGTTGGATTCTTTGATCTTATAAATCCACGTTTATTTTTTATCTGATCTTCCATAGTCGGGTCCGTACCGATTGGTATATATATTATTCCTTAATTGGAATTCATTTTTTTTTAGATGGGCATTATATATATACTAATTTATTTTTATTTCGGACTACTATTCTCATCTTTATTAGTTGTTGTTTTTCATCTTTTATTGGTTTGTTTATTCACAGCGTTTCGGCCAACTAATTCCTCTGGCCTTCGTCAGGTGGAAACCGAGACGGAGGCCAGAGGAATTAGTTGGCCGAAACGTTGTGAATAAAC
Source organism: Euprymna scolopes (assembly GCF_053919585.1). Classification (NCBI taxonomy): domain Eukaryota; kingdom Metazoa; phylum Mollusca; class Cephalopoda; order Sepiida; family Sepiolidae; genus Euprymna; species Euprymna scolopes. The sequence goes on from NC_136498.1 coordinate 46,738,917, forward strand.
AAACCAATAAAAGAGGAAAAACAACTAATAAAGATGAGAATAGTAGTCCGAAATAAAAATAAATTAATATATACTCGCATGTTTTGCTGTACAACATTTATTTTCTCATTCTCTCGTTACGCTTGTGGTGCCCCTTGTCAAATGCCACTCGCGCCTCTTACGTCATCTCGAACGTTCTTTTTCATCTTTAACTGGATCTCTTTATTAACATCTTAATATTTCTTACCGCTGACGTCATTTCGCATGGATTTACATACGCACGTCCGAGCTATGTTACACTCAGCTTTAACTTGAAAATTAGAAAAAGGTTTATAAACACAATGTGTAAAAAAAACTGGTCTTTTATACTAGCGGAACGGGAGCGGGGGAGACGGATTTGACCGGGCGTAAAACACGCTTTAATATATTTGAATTTGACCAGATTTCGTATATATTATTATAGTCGTGATTTCAAAAGTAAAAAAAAAAAAATGTATTTAGGTGCCATCAGCTGGAATCGAAACCGAAACTGTAGCATCCAAAGCTTGTGACGTTACCATTGTACCAATATTACACGCATATAAACTGATTAAAAATTTAAAACTGAATTATATGTACAAAATGTTTAACGATTTTTCCAATTTTGACCCTTTTTTATCACTTAAAAACAATTTTAACCGGCTAAAGACCCATGAAAAAACAAGGTTAATCGGCTAAAGACCCATGAAAAAACAATTTTAACCGGCTAAAGACCCATGAAAAAACTATTTTAACCGGCTAAAGACCCATGAAAGAACGGCCCGTAAAAAATCCAATCATTTGAGGCCCATAGCGTTGCTCTGCAACTTTTAGTTTCGGAAGAGATTGTTTGAAAATATGGAGACCTACAGACATATCGACGGACAGACATATAGCCGTTTATATATAAAATAATATAAGTGATGCAACACTGTTTCGTTCGGTGAATAGATTTTACCCGTTCCCAACTCCTAATATTCTCATAATATATATATTTTAACATGCTCAAAAAAATAAACGATAATACAGACATCATCCTATAATTTGGAATATATTCTCTTTTTTTTCATTTATTAGTATATGTTCTTTAGTTACATCGAGCTTCATAAATTAAATGGTTTGGTATAAATAATGGGTGTAATATGATTGAATATACATTTACTCATATATATATATATATATATATATATATATATATATATATATATATATATATATATTATATATTTTAATTCATACAGAAACTGAGACTTGTGCATGCGAGTATAGTGTTTTCTTTTTTCTAAACAGTTGTAAGTAAAAAAAGTTCACAAGCTAAGATCGAAACCAAAACTCTACAGACAGTGTTTTAAATAGAGTAACGATTAGACTAGCTCGACATGATCTTTACAAAGTGTTTTTAAACCTACTTATTCTTAACATAGGGAATCTGCCATGTGACTAATTCGCGCATGTGCATTAGTTAAACAGTTGAAAAACATAACAATTCGAAGACGCCCCCCCCTCTTACGTACAAAATCTTCAATTTGGATCTATTAGCAACGCTTTTTCCGGAAGAAAACCGAATAGTTTTCCACATGGTTGAATACTTTATATACCAAATCAATCACGAATTCGTTAAGTATATAGGTTGAGAATTGTTCTCACACATTAACCCACTCACATTCTCATATTATATATATATATATATATATATATATATATATATAATGTGTGTATGTATACATATATAATGTGTGTATGTATACATATATAATGTGTGTATGTATACATATATAATGTGTGTATGTATACATATATAATGTGTGTATGTATACATATATAATGTGTGTATGTATACATATATAATGTGTGTATGTATACATATATAATGTGTGTATGTATACATATATAATGTGTGTATATATATGTGTGTATATATATGTGTGTATATATATGTGTGTATATATATGTGTGTATATATATGTGTGTATATATGTGTATATATATAATGTATGTGTATATATATAATGTGTGTATATATATATAATGTGTGTATATATATATAATGTGTGTATATATATATATGTGTGTGTATATATATATATGTGTGTGTGTATATATATGTGTGTGTATATATATATACAGTGTGTGTGTATATATATATACTGTGTGTGTATATATATAATGTGTGTATATATATAATGTGTGTATATATATATGTGTGTGTATATATAATGTGGGTATATATGTCTATATATATATAATGTGTGTGTATATATATGTGTGTATATATATGTGTGTGTATATATGTGTGTGTATATATATATGTGTGTGTATATATGTGTGTGTATATATGTGTGTGTATATATATATGTGTGTATATATATATGTGTGTATATATATATGTGTGTATATATATATGTGTGTGTATATATATATGTGTGTGTATATATGTGTGTGTATATATATAATGTGTATATACATAATGTGTATATATATAATGTGTATATATATAATGTGTATATATATAGTGTGTATGTTACATGATAAGGGCTGTAAACTTTTCATGTAAGTATAAAAATAGAGGGATTTAGTTAAAATGAAATAGCATAGGCGAAATTCGAACCTCGTAATTTAGGTCTAGATATAGATTGCGTGTGAGAATTAGAAAATGGAACGTAAAGCAAACGATTGTTTATAATAGAGATAAAATATTTCAAGAAAAGAATGTGTACCGTTAATTTTGTTATGAAAATTCAATTGAAAGAATGCAGCTACAATATAATTTAATGTTTTTAACATATTGGAAATATAGGTTACTGAGTATAGGTTAAAATTCCTTCTGTAAAAAAAGGAAAAGTTTTGGACACGCATGTCCAGAACACGTGAAAGAAGGCACATGTTTTAATATGTGTATGACGTCATGGAAAATAGAAAGTTTTAGAGATAGTTAGAAAAACTTGAGTTAAGAAAGGAGAAACTGGGAGAAACTCAGAGAGAGTCTGAGGATTCGAACGTCTAGAAGCGAGACGGTCACTTTGAAACTTAATATGTGAAGCTTTGAATTCTTGATGATGAAAACCACGGCCGGTCGTGAGAAGAAATAAAACCATCAGATGTTTTTGTAAACGTCGTCTTTGTGTTGTGATTCCAGCAAAAGGTAAAGTGAATTGTTAGTATATGTCTATATGTCTGTGTTATAAAATGTCATGAAATACACATTGCATATCCACAATGTGAATCTACATCTCATATCTACACTACGACTGTCTGAAGACTGTCTACACAATGTCTGAACACTATCTCCTCCGTCTAAGAGCTTCCATCAACACATCTAAGTAATGAACTTTTAATATATATGAAATGTCATAAAACGAACAATATCTCTTTACAACATCCCTCTCTCTCAACAGCATCACTTATAATAAGACTCTTTTAATGAAACCCCTATATAACATGTATATATATATGTGTGTGTGTGTGTGTGTGTGTGTATATATAATGTGTGTATATATTCTCCCACTGATCGGATGCCCACCAAAACTCCTCAGCATCATAAGATCCTTTCATGATGGCATGAGGAGCACTGTGCAATTTAACGGTGGCATGTTTGCTGAGTTCGGGGTGAGGAGTGGTGTCAAACAGGGTTGTGTGTTGGTCCCAACACTCTTCAGCATCTTCTTCTCCCTACTCCTGAAGCATGCTTTCAAGAACACAACGGATGGTATCTGCTTGCACTCCAGGTCAGATGGTGGTCTCTTCAACATCGCCAGACTCCGCTCCAGGACAAAGACCAGGACAGTTCGGTTAAGAGACATGCTGTTTGCCGATG
>NC_136498.1:46747727-46790227 GCF_053919585.1 Euprymna scolopes
ACAGAGGCGACATATTTTCACGTGATCGATGTCGTTTGGAAGAGTGACATCTCGGACGACAAATATCGAAAAATTGGCCCAAAACAGTATTCCTTCGCCCTCAACGAGGCACATTTCTACTAGGAGGGGTCGCTTTTTTCGCTGATATTTTCGAAAGTCATCCCCTCTGTTCGATTGACTAGCCTTAATCTATAGTTCGGTTTGGTGATGGACCCAACATCAAAGACATCCAGTTTTTTTTCACGTTCTTTTCCTCCTTCGCGGTACGGGCTCGAGCCTGCCTGCCTACTACCACTATTTTTTTTCTTTTTGCTTTGCTCAACATACACCATTAAACAGCCGGGCAACGCCGGGCACGCAGGCTAGGATAGATTAATAGGACAAACAAGAAAAGGTTTACCTTACCGACTCTTGTTGAGAAGGCACAAGCGCCAAGAATTCTTCACAAAACCTTGTACATGTTATACAGACACAGGAATAAAATATTGGGTGATGGGACAGATTAGTGATTAGTCAATACTTCGAAATCTATACGATTTAAAACGCTTTTCTGAACCTATCTGGAAGACTGAGGCTAGTGGTATCAGCATATGTGGCAACATTCTTGCATGCATTAGTGAACTTTTACTTTGTAAAGATATAGGTCACTCCCTGCTGCGAGTAATTTTCTAGTATGGTAGAAAAAGTCCACCTTTTTCATCAGCAGCTTAAGAAATCTTTGTCTATGAGCCTATCGGCGTAATTAATATCGTTTTCCTATACAGATATTTAATATTAAAAGGGCGTCGATCCACGCAGGTCAAATCGTGGTTTAGCATAGCTAATTTTTAGAATCTTTTTCTTAAGTATTAATACTACAATTAGACGCCGGCTTCTTTTAACAACATCGGATCGATAAACACATTGATTATTTAGTGATAATTGAAGTCTTTAGATGCTGATTGGCCATGTTGCTTTTTGCCTGCACTACACGTTATGATTGATTTTGATTTGTTTGTTGTATTGATTTTTCGTCTCGTTCAGAACGCAAATATAAACAACGCCGTGCATTTAAGCAAAAATTATCGACGGGGATTTAACGCTGTGGAACATAAGGAGAATAAATTCGTATTTTTAGCACACCGGAATATAAAGTTTCTAATTAATATTATTCGACTTTACATAATTTATAAAAGTCAAGACACGGTTTGTATCGGGGGAGGGGTTTTGTAAACAGTGGCATAATGTACCTGGTTTTAGTGACCGGTGCTAAGATTCAGCGTTAATTAATTAAATTAGTGCTAATTATGTGTGTAGGTTATAGCTCGTTTTCAAACCTATATATAGGTGCGGAAAAAAATACATGTCTGATCGGATCACACACCCATACACACACACACACATATATGTGTGTGTGTGTGTGTGTGTGTGTTCGTATGACATAATCTCGTTTATACACTCGTTCCCAATAGATAAGCGAAATTACGCGACACTGGGCCTGGTCAGTACAAGATGGATTACGATTGTGATATACTACGTTTTTTTTTTTTTTAATTATTGCTATTTCACTCCAAACAAGACACAACCCCACTTCGATGTAGGTGCTACTATTTGTGACATCATTTACATGTACACTATTTATGTAGTTGAGTAGCAAGATGTTTGTTCACATTACACGTGAACTTCTTCATAACAGTACAGTCAAGGTAGCAGGGATCCAGAGGGGAATTCTAAACTCTAGCAGTTCGACGGAAAGAAACTGTTATTAATGGTTTTCCAGCTTCTAAGGATCTGTAATGTAGAGGTAGGGTTTTGCTGCTTATCGGGATGGTCATGAGTATTTACATCGAAGCAGTACAAGGGCTTGGAGCAGACAAGCGTTCAAGTTATGTAGACACAGTAGGACTAATCAGGTTGGCGATTTTTTTTCAACTCTGTCTGAGAGGGGAAGGCACATAACAGATGCACCAAACGAAATGCCGCAACAATACTCCATACATGAGCGGATAGTGACCTAGCCTAAGTACAGAATACTCTAAAGCGTAACTAACCCCCTTTCCTAGTAGGGAGAGCCCGCTTTCTTCGCACCAGTCTTGGAAATGTAGCTGTTCCAATTCATATTCCTTGTGGACGTTAAGTCGAGGAGTTTGAATGTAAAGCGTCCAGGTAATGTATTATTAGCAGCGTTGCATGTTACCATATATATATATATATATATATATATATATATATATATATCCATTCCATTACAGACTAGAGGTATTCCTTTAATGTTTCAGACATTGCTTTAGATATGTGTTCATTTATTTTACCGTCATGTCTGTTATAGAGCGTTGTATAATTGGCAAATATATTCATCTCGATGGCAATTCCATTAAGGATGTAATTTATGAATAAGATGAATAATAAAGGTTGAAGTATGGACCCCTGCCACCCGCATTTATATCGTGTTTTGACGACCGATCTCGAAGGCAATATGATTTTTCTTGTATTTACGAACAATTCCAATTTGCAAAGCATTTGGATGGGATGCTCAGCACGTGCGCTCAGCTTCTTTGGACGACATACCCGAGCCCCGTTCTCGGTAAAGTCTGCTCTTTTAAAATGCTGGACGATCGTAGCCACTGTGCTGTAGCTTAGTTTCAAGGTGTTAGCAATATTCGTGTAGCCTTGGTCATTATGTAGCGCACCTGACTACAACTTGGATGTCTTCAAATCCAACGTAAACAAATTCCTGACACTTTATCAAATTTCCAATGCTAATGATTACTACAATGCTATCTCATTGATTACTGTACACGCAATAAACCTTATCCCTGAGTAGCCTCCGGGCCGTGATAAGTGGTGACCCCCATGTAAAAGAAAAGAAAAAAAGCCCAATAATATGTTTTCTAAGATCCTCAGAGTTCTTTGCCAAATGATGCCAAGTTGGAACTTTCGGTGACTGGTAAGAGTGTGAGAGCTGCACTAAAAATTTGAACACACCTGCTCCCTATGAACGCATGGCATAGTTACACTAATGGATCACGTGATATTTTGGAAAGAAAAATAGCGGTACTCAATTTAGTCATTTAGGGGTGTAGTTTTTTTTAGAATTGTACTCGCTTTTTAGGGGTGAGGTTTCTTAGGGATGTGCTCACTTTTGTAGCCAGAGATTTATCTTTTAATGGCTATATTTTGAGTTATTTTGACGGGAAAATATATTAACTCTGGTATATATGCTGCAGACAGACTACTTTACTATTGTGTCAAAAAATCATTTTTTTCAGTGTTGTCCCATGAAAAGATATACTTAAATATTTGAGGAGTTTACTAACTTTTGTGATGCACACTGTATATATATATATATATATATATATATATATATATATATATATATATATATATATATATATATATATATATATAAACAGACTGCTAGGCATTGTCTGGTCATAAAATACGTTTAAATATATTTTTAATGGAGATGTCATATTTATTATTACATTGGATCCAATATATAGTAATGATTTAAAATTGAAAGAGCTCATGCACCACCACTGAGAATCGAAACTAAAACGTTTATCTTACGATTTACTTTTCCCTTTAATTAATTGCCAGAACTATGAAGACATGTTTGCTGCAAGGCTAAAAAATTAAAACATGAATCAATAGATATTACGTTACGCATGCATATTCGTGCGACATTCACCTGGCTAATCCCATTTTTTATAATTTTTACACTTTTTCAAAAATTTTCCCGGCTAATGCCCAAATATAAACTTTCGCGTAGATTCGAATACCCTATATATTAGGTGTAATGTATGTAGCCCAGAAATGACAGGCATTCGGTAGGAAAAATTTTAAACAAATACATATGCGTTGAATTCATTCAAAACATATCGCTAAAACCAAAACAAAAACAACATCTAAGTAAATCGCGATATATCCAGTCAGTCGGCGAGATGGTCCAGGTGTAAGGGTTTAGGCTCATTACCGTTGGGTCCCGATTCCGAATCTCGCTAGATACAGCCATTCTGATGAGACTTATACGATGAAACACGTGTCAGTGGATAATTACATTTTAAAAATAATATATATATATATATATATACCGCTCCCCATGTGGGGGCACCAAATTGATTAAAAGGGAAAATTATTCCCAACTCGCATTTAGGTAAAAATGCACTTTCGTAAATAATTGAATTCATTCAGAACATATCGCTAAAACCAAACAAAAACATATATATATATATATATATATATATATATATATATTATATATAGAAGGGGTTTGTGGCACTAAACGTTTTTTCCGCAAATATTAAGCAAGTATAAATTATGTATAATATATGTGTTCATGAATATAACTACACGTAATAGTAAACTAAAAAATGATCATTCCATAAGAAAACCGAAAAATCTAATAGGGAATTAATTAAAATGAATGTTTAAACGTATATGCAAATAAGCCAGATATTTTGCAGATGAATGCAGTTCCACGACACAAAGTTGTATTTTCTTTTTAAATGAATAGAAAAAAGGGTTACACACAAAAAATTATAGAAGTGTGTGTATATATATATATATATATATATATATATATATAATCTCAATCTTAGTGAAGTTCTTCCGTCTGGAAAATGATATTTTTAAATAAAATGGCATAATAAAAGACAAAATAAAAGGTAATTTAAACTTCTATCAATTTTCGGATGTTGTAGTCATGCACAAATGCATTTTATTTTTTATACTTGTTACTTTTTCTAAATAGTTAAGGGAAGAAATATTCATTGATTTATATTATGAATAAATTAATGATTTTGCGTAACTAGCAGGTGCTGGCAAGTATTTTTAATGTCAACGTACCTAAAAGATAAATTGTAAGATGATTAACACTATGGAATTTTGAATATAGTTTTGTCATTTGTAATATATATATATATATATATATATATATATATATATATATATATGTTTATTTAATGTCTTTGTGTTCAATGTTTGTGTTCTTTGTAGTAAGAAAAATTAAGGAATATATATATATATATATATAACTACTTCATTTATTCGCATAAATTTAATATATGAAAGTATAGATTTATGCGTAAACTAAGTATTTACTTCAAAAGTGCTCAATACGTAGGTAGAGCTAGTTAGTAATTTATAAAATATATATGGCGATTAAGCTACACTGAATATTCTGCGTTTCATCCAACTATAGGATTCCTCAGGCTTATGCGCATAAGCCTGACGAATCCTATAGTTGGATGAAACGCAGAATATTCAGTGTAGCTTAATCGCCATATATATTTTATAAATCACTATATATATATATATATATATATATATATATATATATATATATATATATAAATAAATATAAACTCTAAACGTGTCTTTTGTAAGATTTGCCAAGGAAGAGAAAAATATTTTAAAATTTCTACATGTTTCCAACCGGAGTTATGGGTGTATAACCCTTTAAAACATCAAATAGTGCATATTTTCATTAAATTCATATCAAATCTATTAAATTCTATATGTAGAACAATTCAAGTTTTCTCGAATGCCTAAGTTACTGTATATACTCCCAATGTCTACATGCCCCTACATCTAAGTTACGTATGGGAGCCGATTCTCCAAACTTAAAATGCCTAAATTTGATTTTAATCAAACCTGAACCACATGAATATTTTTCAAAATACAATATATTAATTTAAAAAATTACACACAAAACACATTTTATTCTATTTGTCTAATATTTAAATCAATAAATATTTTATAAAATGTTTTATGTCATTAAAATAAATTCCAAACAATGAAACATTAGAATTTTTATCATTATTTTATGCAAAAAATAAATGAAGTATTACTTATTCGTATAAAATATATTTGTTAAAGATATAAAAGTGTAACTACTTTCACATTTACATTTACATTTTTTTATTTTAAATAGAATTGGAAGTTCGGTTTAGAAAGCGGAAACTTATATAAATTCCATTTTTCATTTGCTGAATACTTAGGTCTGTTCTTTTGGTTTAACCATTTTTCCAAGCAAGGATGAAATTCTTATATTTAATAATACGATTTTACCAGGTAATTTCACCTCATATATCGACCTGTCTAGGCGGACAAAATATTCTATTACGATACATATATCTCATAAATAAAATGGAAATATACATTTTCATACGTTTTCTAATAGGCAAAGTCCAAGCGTTCTAACCATGTACCAACCAATTGTATAGCATCAACTACTGCTATTATTACGATTACCACAAAAGGTGCTACTTTCACTAATAAGTGAAACGAAGGTGGAAAGAATCTCGCCTTTGTTACAGTTGTCATAATGATGCGAACCTTTCGATGGACAAGTTTCATTAATAAGCGCTAAGTTTTCCCTCGGAAAATGGCGCCCATTAATTAGAGGCTGGAGCCAAATTTCCGATTTCTTCTTCTTCGTTCGTTTTTGATAACTACAAAAGGGAAAAGGAGGTATGTTATGGTGAGAAAAAATTTCATAACGAGGCTGGCGCCACATTGAAGTCAAATCGAGGTTACCATTTTAAGACTTCGCCGGCGTTATCGTCTAACTTATTCTCTCTTTTATTCTGCGATTATTCCACATATAATTTGTAGAAATCGCATTCCTGGCGCTGGTTGTAGGTAGCCATTATGATCACCTACGTTGTTTGTGCACTTAGTTTCGGAGAAAGAGAAAACTGAACGAAAATAATGGCCTCAAAAGGCGAATATTTATATCAGCAAAATATCTGCTGGCCAGATATTTATTCCAGGAGGATATGCTAGGGGTTTATCTTCGTCTTATTTAATGGTGATATTGTGTATTTTATTACAGTGAATATGTATGAAATTATACTATGTTCTCACTGATAATGAGTAGCTGATTACATCTCTTTCGAACAGTACGACTATCAAATAGATGACTAACCAGGCACTGCATGCGATAGAACGGCGACATTGTCCTGAAAACATGAACGTCTAGCCGGTCAATGATGCACAGTAAACTGCCGAACGGTGTAGATATTAGATAATCCCTAAGATCTTTTTTTCTTTCTAAATGAAGCAGCTTAAACACGCCGATGTTTGGTGCTGCATGATAACACTATATGGGCCAAGTAATTAGCATCTATCATCTCTACTATTTGTCGCTTATCTATGAATAAATAATTTTGTAAAATTGAGTTTTGAGTTTTTCGGGAAAATAGTTTTACAGCTTAAACAGAACTCTGGCAAGTCTCTTATAAATTCGACGAATATGGGAGGATCTAGAGATGCTTCCTGTTGTTCATTTTATTACTTTCAAACGTATAATGGTTGACCTGTCTTTAATTTCAACAACCCTCGAGTACAATCTTCATAGATCAATATATGTAGAACTTAACAAGTATATGATGTCGGTGCGTTTTCTATTGAGAAAAATGTTGGATAATCTACACGCAATCTAAAAACGAATGTTTTGTCAATTTTACCGGGGAAGACAATGGTAGTATTCCCAAATCTCTAATAACATACGTAAGAAGCCTATGAGGGCATAGCCATTTCATAAATTCAAATATATACTAATTTAATAATAGTTAAACCAGGTGTATACATATTTCCCAGAAACAAAAAAGATATTTGCTAATCGCTGAGTGCCTCTCTAAACTCGGAGACCTATGGAATCACAACTAACTTTTTAAACTTAATATATATTCTGATTACATTGATATAATATGTGCAAAAATATTTGGAGATGGAAATGGCCCTAAATTCTCTGTAAATAATGTTTTGAAGTTTGTAGTATGTTATCCCTATGGTTAGCTTTCACTACTAACTTCAAATACGTATATCCGATTTTAATGAAATGTAAAACACGTTTATTAGACATAAATTCAAATAATTCTCTAATATTTCAGCTTCTTCAATTCTCTTATAACGGCGAAACAGCGGGATTGAGAGGCAATAAAATCAAAGAAAGAATATAAGCACAATGAAAAAGTATATACTGATGATGCTCATTTAATTTGGGCAACGTCGGACCTTCCTGCTTATCTATGTATCTATAAAAGTGAACGTGGCTGTCCGTGTAAATTTTCCTACGCAATATCTCTGTCAATTTTTAGTCTACAGACTCGAAATTTGATATACAGGGTACTGAGATTTGGAAAAATCTATGTGATTGGTTTTCAGCCAGACATTTGGCTGTTAAAGGGTCAAAGTGCAACGATTTAACCTTTAAGAACTCTACCAAACTCATCCGACTATTTGGAGTCTAAATACTTGAAAATTTAGATATAAATTCCTTGGACATGGATATAACTTAATAACTTGGTTTTAGTCCAAAACAATAAATGTTAAGGGGTCATAATAGGGGTCAAAATTAAAAAAAATGACCTTTTTTTTTTTTTTTTTTACTCAGCAAACACCTCCAAACACCCGGGCAACGCCGGGTCCCCATGCTAATATTTAACTATTGTTAAATGAAAAATACTCCGTTTAGTACATGTGTATTTGAGATTCTCCCTGTAGTTGTCATACAACACTTTGTAGAATAATGTCAACATCAATAATCTAGGAGCTGACTTGAATAGTCGAAACTTATTTATGAGGGCTATTTTGGCCTGTTCGAAGATGTATACTCTCCACGCGTGGGATGTTGGTTATAGGCTAACGTGGGAGGAATCCCTGGAAGGGATTGTCGACATGTCCGTTCTTGGCTACCTATACACCCTACCTGAATGGCTCGTTGGGGGAGTTAAATTTCTCCCAATTTCCAGTTTTTTAGCACTACTTATTGTAGTGAAGTGCAAAAATAAACGCCTACATGTTTGATTATTATTACGTAGGCGTCTAGATTTTGTAGACACTCTACAATATATTAAACACTACATTTTATGAAATTACAACATTAAGGTATTCCGTCCAGCAACAGCAATTACTTTATCTTATATATAGTGCCTATCCTTCTTTATTTGAGGAACATGAGTGCTAAGTGTAAAACGTATATATAAAGAACAAAATATGCATATGTGTGTATTTCGCTGTGTATGTGTAGTAATCCAAAGGCAACTCGGTACTTTTTAGCAAGTGTCGTCCATATGCTTTATATAAACATTGCTTTTTTTACAAAGAGCTTTCCACTAATCATAATATAAGTTATTGACACCAATGCTAGAAACAACACACTCAATCATAAGTTCGCCTGAATTTTGTAATGAAAACGTATTAAAAAAAATGACAAGGTGACCACCAACTCCAGGATTAGTATTACGTCATATTTTAATCTATGTGACCATCTTATGCTATTCATATTAGAATCCGTTTATTCATAGATTTATTTCTATCAAGCAATATTTATTTAACAGACGATGAATACACACACACACACACACACACACATATATATATATATATATATATATATATATATATATATATATATATGAGAGATAGCAGATTGTCGCAAAATGTTCTAAAACACGTTTTGATATTTGGCAAAGTGTCATATATCATTCGAAAGTACATATTCTGTTATACAAGATAATGGCCATCGGTTTTTTGCTCATAATTTTTACTCGTTTTGTTCAGAACTGTAAAATGGATTGTCAAGTAGAAAAAAAATACATTTTCGACACCTCCCTCTTTTTGCCTTTTAATCGAGGTCAAAAAGCGAGTGAAGTGACCAAGCATATTTGAGCTGTATATGAAGGAAACGCTACAGATGAGAGAACTAATCGAGATTTGTTTATCAGATTAAAACACGGTAATTTTGACCTCATTGCCACTCCTCTTTCCTGAAGACCACTCAAGATAGACGAAGACAAACCGAGGATTCTTTTGAGGGAAGATGGTCATCAGACATAGAGAACTGGATGAAAAGATGAAGTGTGTGATTTTGCGACAATTTCACGCCACCTTCAGTCGATAGGATTCACCCAAAAACTTCAAACTTGGATTCCACACGAACTTACTTTTGTGGTAAACAAAAAGAGAGGTAACTTATGCAAAAACCTAATATATATATATATATATATATATATATATATATATATATGCAATTAAGTAATTTTTTTTAACAACGTAAAACTTAATATAAGAAAAGCTCGTCACTATTAAGAGGAGCGACCAGTAATATCAAATGAACGATAAAGAATAAAACTTATATCTAACTTAATTATATTATCAGAAAATAAGGAAAACTTAAGGGGAAAATTAAGAATAATAAATCTCTTTAGGCTATGGCATTTAGAAACTAAATGCTTCTCATCAGTAGAAGAAAAAGGCCAGAATGATGTCAAATTCAATTTTGTAAAAGTGTTTTCTTTATTATCTCATCTGAATCTGGATTTTTATATTTTCTGATAACGGATGTTCCATCTTGGATTTTATTGAACAGGAACGTCGCCTTTCCGGCTTTTGGAATTATTTTTGTTGAGCCCTCCTCTTTGGAAGTCTTCTGATATATGCCTCATCTGATACCCCCAATTTTTGGTGTCCCAATATAAATCTTTGTTTTAACGGGGGGAAAAAAACTCAAATTCTTGGAATTCCGCTAATTATTTTCCCGTTTCGATAATACTTACCGGAATATTTCTATTGTCACATTAATTCACATGATTATACCAGTATTCTAATGATATTCTTGCTTTTATGAAACGATAAACTAAAGACTTCACTGGAACTTGTATCATTTTATTTTTATTTTATACTAGTTTGGGTGCCCGGATTTGTTGAGCAACAAAAATGTGGTAGTATGCAGGCAGGCTCGAACCCGAACCGCGACGAACATAAATAAAAAAAAACATGACGTCTTTGCCGTTGCGTATATGGCAAAACCGGAAGTGAAGAATATTTAAATTAAGGCTAGTAAATTTAAAAGAGGGGATGACTTTCAATATTATCGGCTAAAAAAGCGAACCCACCCTGTAAAAAAGTGCTCAGTTGAGGGTGAAGATATTAATGTTTTTAGCCAAATTTTCGATATCTGTCGCCCGGAGGATCGGCCTTCAAAACAATACTAACCTCGTGAAAATCCGTTGCCTCTGTCGAAATTTTAGGCAGACGTAGAAACACACATTGATGCATTTAAACAGACAGGTGAGATTTATATTATAGAATTAAAAATATATATATTTTGAACACTTTTGGAACACATTTCTAGTCCCTTGGTTTTCTACTTTCAGATTAAGTTTTTCATCTATTTATGTGTATTTCAATAGAACCAGTTTATTGTTTCCATCTCTTCCTCTGCTTTTACCATATTCTCTTTTCTTTCCAATTTTGTTTTCTTTTTTTATTATTTCATAATGGCCTATATATTTTTTTTATTACCTACATGTATACTACCCTTCCACTTTACCCTAATATGTTGTGCCTACTTTAATTACTCTTTAACATAGGAACCTATTCCTTCATCGGAGAAAAAAGGCCAAAGGCCCTAGTGTTTTTATGTGATGTTTTGAATATAATAAACTAGTTATGACCAAAGTTTCATTTCATTCGGACAAAACACTAAGAAACGGGGCCTAATTAGAGTTGGGCCCGTTATTTTTGGGTCACCCTGTACTAGAAAAAAATCCATGTGTGCTTTGCATATATTGACAAATGTTTGTGGAATCGATCTAAGAGAAAATAACAATCACTAAAATACACAATCATTGCTTTATTTACTAATCTCTACTATTTGGCTGGACATTCAGTGCATATATATATATATATATATATATTATTGGCATGGCAAGACCACAGGGGAGTACCGTAAACATTGAATTAAAAACTTTGGATTTTTGTCTCCCCGACGAAAAGAGAGTGGACCTTTAAATAATTTACAAATGTTCGTCTGTCCACACTTTTCTCAATAACTGCCCCTTGGAATTTTTGAAATTTTGCAAGAACATTAAACATGAGTGAAAAAGTAACAGAACAGATTTTTCGCGAAAACTTCGGTTGCTCCCCATGGGGTATCTTCCGGCCTAAAATGGCTAAAATTGACATTTGATCTGAACTAATGAAAACGAGAGATAAATAGCTCAAGCAAAATAAATTTCTGAATTTATCACGAACGGGAATTTATTTTTTCTATGATAGAAGTTAGAACGTTATTTAAAGCAAAAAAATAAAAATGAATAAATATATAAAAAAAAACAAACAAATTAACATATCATATGCGCATGTGCGTGGAATATGAAAGATGAATTCTATCGTCTATAAATAGACACAAGCACGCACAATATCCGAGCAAGGTAGCTACCCTTCACACACCCACCTAAAATATGGTCACTCGTGCTAGAACACAAGGTATCAAAAACAAGGCGATAAGTGTTAATTTTCTTAAACTCATTTTAATCCATACAAATGCTAAATCTTCTCTTGTTTTTATGCAGAGTAGAGAATGCAGTGTGGATGTGTTATCGGCAGCTCCAGTAAATCTCGCTTCTCCTTATTTGTCCCTCAGTCCTTATTTCCAATGAGTATTTTTTTCTGACAAAAGGTGCAGAAAAAGCTGCTTTCCATGTCGGAAATCTTCTGCTTGTATGTCTATCCTTATTGCTATGTCACTAGTGAGGGTGCTGGAGGTAAACGTTTCATCTGGGCTGACATTACCCGCCTGATAGTCAGGGACCCGAACCTTGGATTAGCCACTAAGTATGCTGTCCTATCAGCAGATGCAAATTACTGGGGCTGATGTTTTGCCATTTGGTGAATGGATTCTCGACCATGCAGTGGTTTTCTGCTGGAGCCTCTCGTTGCCATACTAGTGTGTAATTGTTACGGCTTTACCTTATGTGCTGCAAAAAATCATTGTCTTTTTCTCTCTTACTTTCTCGTTCTGTTCTGCTCTAACGATGTCTATCCACCTGTTCCACAAATCCTAAAAGCTCAACATGAAATATCTCCAGAAAAAAAAAACACGAATAAACCTAGAACTCCATCCTCCAACGTAGACCCCTACAACCATTTCTCCTTCTCCAACATCAGAGGTCTACGTTCCAAACTTCCAAAGGTTGAACCCCAATTACAGGAGACAAACCCGGACATTTTGTTCCTAAGCGAAACTGGCATTAGGGCGACAACTTTCCTAGATGAGTTCATAATTAAAGGATACTCTAACTTAACATCAAAATCTTACCCCCATGATCGCCATGGGCATGGAATATGTGCCTACATTAAATATAGCTTTCCTTGTGGTAGGGCTATCATTAAGAGTATATCTGAGAACATTGACCACATCCTGTCTGCTCATCCTTCAGATAACATTCACATTTGCGGTAACTTCAATGCCCACAATGTGGAATGGTAAAGCAACTGGCCCTGACGGCATTCCAATTACAGTGTTGAAAAAGCTTCAACCAGAACTTTGCGCTATGCTTAAAAAAGCTGTTTAAGCGTTGCCTTAAGAAGTGCTTCCCAACACCCTGGAAAACCTCATCAGTATGGCCTGTATTTAAGACTTCATGTGATAAGTCATCTCCCTTTCAATACAGACCAATACGTCTCCTGTGTGTCATGAGTAAGTTGCTGGAATCCATATTAGTCAACCACCTCAGCAGAAATAACCTTAGTAACATGCAATATGGTTTTCGGTTCTGCTAGTTCTACAGCAGATGTGCTAACGGTTATAACTCATAGGATTATGGCTCTGTCTTTGGGAGGTTTCATGTTTTGACAAGCTTCTGGAGTAGACCTTTACTCCTAATCTGAAATGGAACACGTACAACAAGTCAGTGTCCAAGGTCGGTCGAAAACTGGTAGGATCTTTCTACCGCAATAATCAACGCGACAATAATACATATTATTTCACTGTGTACGTTTTCAGCGCCCCAATTGTTTTTTCGCGTTTAAATTAAAATGTATATCAGAATCTGAATTTAACTAAGTATTATGGTATCTGTTCAGTGTAAAGTTACCTATAAGTATGACGAACCACTTATAATTCAATGGCTGTATTTTTTTTCAACAATAAACAATTATTTACAGAACGACTCATAGAAATCTATCCATATACTTTTTTTCATTTTTATATAATTTCGCAGAAATGTTTCTGCTATGTCAGAAAAAATGATTTTCTTTACGTCACAAATGTCACGCTCATCCATTAATTCGATAGCTAATATAACATACTTACCCAACGGGTAGCCTTGTATCTAAATAAAACTCATTTTTCTTAATATATCTATGCTACATCGTTCCCGTAACCACCAGACTCATCCAAATCAAAGTTCTACGCAGTATAGATAAATATGAATTAATTACATATGATGTATATATGAAGATGAATATATATATATTATAATCTGTTTACCATTTTGTCTTTTTACTATAGAAGTATAAAGAGAGAGCGAGAAAAATGAGAGAGAAACAGACATATATGAAAGAGAGAGAAAGAAAGATATATAGTCAGATATGTGTGTGAATGTGCGCATGCGAAATGGAGACAGTGTTCATGTTTAAATAATATTAGGCATGATGGTGGAGGAACGAACGCGTTTCACACTTCCAGTTCCTTGCCCGATTTTACCAATCGAATTTCGCTCTGATTCTGTGTCTTTTCCCATTTTGTCGCGGGAAAATTAAGTTAGACGAGGCGTATTTATCTCAGAAAAAAAAAAGAAAAATGAAAATTCCACAGCCGACAAAATAATCAACAATGAATTTGTAAAATCGAAGATTAGAAGAAAAAAAAATAATAAAACAAGAGTAAAATTTTAAAAAATGTAAAGTAAAAAGAAAAATTAAAGATATAGAAAAACTTTGAAATATTTCAAAATTGAGACTTTATTTCTATTGTTTTCTATTTCTAATACTTTGGTTTCATGAATAATAATTTATGCTAGAATTCTTTTTTGAAAAATAGTTATGTTAATGATTACTTGAATATTACGTTTAAAGTTATGCATTTTAAAATATATAACATACGTACTAGTTTTACATACTCGGCGTAGCCCGGGGATAAAATGCACATTGCTTTAAGCATACATAATATTGAATTAAAAAATTTGAAACTGAATTAGCTGTGAGGCATATACATTAACGATACGATTCATAAGAATAAAAATATTAGATTGATGCAAACATTAGTCGTTTTTATATATATATTCTTGAACTTCAAAAAACGGCATTATCTTTGCACCAACCTAATACCAACGATTTTCCAAGATGTTTTCTATTTTTATCCCGCCCGAATGGATCTGATGTTCGCAAATTGCATTGCTATTATGGCTGAACCTATGCATTCATGACCATAAAAAGTATTTTTGTTGCAGATATTGGCAGTGTGGGACTCTAGGAAATCAGCTTCTCGCATAGACATGCGTATGAAACATGATCATTGAATTCCTATCGAATGTGCATTAAGAATTGTGTCAAGTATGTATATAAAAAATATCCCAAGCACAAAGGCTGCTCGTTTTAATGGTACAATTTCCGTCTTACTAGCTCTAGACTTTTGGAGTAAGAAAATAGCGTTTGTTTTAAATTTTTGGAAAGGATCTCGTTTAAATAGTAATGAGAATAATAAACTAACATTACAAGAAACAACATATAATCGCGGTGAATCAAGGGAAACTAAATTATATTAGGTAATCGCATTAATTAAAAAAACATTAGAAAAACACGTCGGCAGTAGGATAATAATATGGACATAACGATTACCGTTAGATTAACGAAGTTAACCATTGAGCCTCGTCAGCACCACATTAATGACACTTTTGTAATACTTGGCAGTGTATATGCTCTCCACTCGTTTTGGTATTGTTTCCCATCATCCGGACTTTCTCCTTGCTAATGGAATCTGGCAGTTTCGCGTTTTTGGTTGGTTGGTTGGTTGGTTGGTTGTTTTTGTTTTACGGCATATCAACCCTTTCCGGGTTATTTAATGCCGAATCCAAAGATTTTGAAGAAAAATTTTTTTTATAGAATATATTTGTTATTTTCACGTTGGTTTCTATTTAAGCCATAGTTGGGACCCTAACAGGTACTACCACTCCGGGTCAGAGTGGACCTGGGAGCAATGGTAATTAAAGGGTGGCTCCACACTTTCCAAAGCCCACAAGCGGGGGCCTCACCACTGGATATAGTTTAAGGTCATATCCAGGACCCCCATTGAGGGACTTTTACCCTCTGCAGGGGGACAGTCGGCGTATTCTAATGCCCCACCGACAGTGCACAGTTTCGCGTTGTAATAGGTGTGATCGTGCATAGCACAACACTCGATGTACAGTTGTACGCGTACAAAAACGAATAGCACTATTTTAGAAAAAACAGTTATGTACCGGACGATCTTTGATGGTTGAATAAAAATGTTATGCGTACATATTCGGAACATGCATTTACGTGACTTTCGATATCTAATAAAATGCAATCGTGAATGTTTACGCATACAAATAGAAAATTGCGTCCATATCATCTCTAAATATTTATCTAAAATAATACAAAACAGTGAGATTCAAATAGTGTAAGATTTATGTGTCACAATAGCAAAAACTGGAAATATCTGTTTTTCTATGAAGGGGATTTACACTTTTTCAAAAATTAAACTAAATATAACCGATTTTACAAAACCTACGCTTTATCAGTTGTGTTCTAAAACCCATAATGATTAATGGTCTAGAAGTGAATGCTCTACGTTAATATTTAAATAGATAACACATATAAACATTACATACCGGTTTTCGCGGTTCTACCGCTCATCAGTGTATCTTGACTGTTCTAGGATTCGAACCTCAGAATTCGAATTCTAGAACTGTCAAGGTACAGTGACGAGCAGTAGAAACGCTAAACACGTGTTTGTATATATCAATATTCTATGGGTTAGGAATAAATTTAAAAAAATATGTTAATTTGTTTACGCCCAAAAAATATGGACGATCTTCTACGGAAAAATATTTTTCCTAGACCTCTAAAGTTTGAAACGCTAGGAACCATATTATCTTTAGAAAAATCAACATATATATATATATATATTATATCCCCACATAACTAACTTCATCTAAGTTAGATATAAGTGCATTTCATTATGCTGTCTAGAAGTTGAAAAGAATGTTTACTCGATTTTTTAGCGATTTATAAAGAGGAAAAGCGATTTTTAGGGGGAGGGCCATGAAAAACTATTTAAGATTGCTTTAGGACGCCCTTTCGGTTTATCGGTAGCAAGTTCAGATTTTCGTATGAGACATTTTGTTAGCGTAAGAAATTTCCTCATTATCAAAGAACTGGCTTTACTTTCTCTATTTACAGAATTCCAAACTAAGTAACTGACAATTGTATCTTCTCACGTTAAAAAAAGTTATTTCCTTATATTCATAGAACTATAACGCATACCTTTGCAATAAAACTGCTTCTGCATACCAATGATTCCCTTCATATTAGCCATTAGCTACCTTGTTCGAGTATTTCTTTGTTTATGGGTATATATTATATACTTGATTATATAAACATATCTTTATTTGAATGTGTTTATTCTTATATTAACATGTTTTACACACACATAAACATATGTGTGTGTATTTGTGTTTATACAGATATAAATATACTAATATATTGTCTTTTTGAAGTTTTTCTATTTTCTGTTAAAAGATAAACACTCACAAATCTTGATGTAGGTAAACAAATCTGTCATCTATTAATTTAGTGCTTGCGCTCAAATCCAGTTACTAACCCACTTATACACAAGTAATATACACTAGCGGCCAGAAATCTGGGACAGTTTAGTTTTTCTTTTCTTTTTTTGAATTTCTCTAGAACATTCGGAGTGGATTACAACTTTAATTTAAAAAAAAGTTTGAAATGTTCATAACTTTTTCTATCATTTATAATGAAGTGTAATTCATCCAGTGTATCAGCAGAAGAGATATATTAAATGTATGTAAGCTTAGTTGTAATCCCCCTCAAATCTTCTTGAGAAATTGAAATAAAATTGAACTCTATCAGATTTTTGGCGGCTAGTGTATATTAGTTAGGTAGAGTTGTATTATAAGTCTGTAAAGCTCAGTCTCAGTAACATTTAAAAGTATGAATAATTTTTTGGCGAAAAACCAATCACATTTTTTGTCGTGAGATTTTATGTTTCTATTCCTTGAATTTGCACGTATTTGTTCAAAACGTATGATATATACATATATATGTGTGTGTGTGTGTATAAAAAAGTGTTTATTCTCTCACATGTCACCAGTGTTACCGACTACAAACGTTTGAGGAGACTTAGTGTCATTTCACAAGGAGGTTTTAGCTCGAAATATATTATATAGTACACCGAAGTATGCACATTAGATTTCTTCGCCGTTTTTCAGTTGAGTTACTTTAAAAATGGTTTGTTCTTTTGCTCTGTTATAAATCGTATGAGCATCCTCTCTATCATATATATATATATATATATATATATATATATATATATGTATACATATTCCTATTAATTTGTTTTTGTGTGTGTGGATTTACATTTATATTAAAAACCGTTTTCTCTATTTTTAAAGGTAAATACAACTTAGTTATATATCGGTAGTGGAATTGCATTTATTTGCAAAAGATGTAGCTTATTTGCATCTTTTTAAACATTCATTTTAATTAATTCTCTATTAGTTTTTTTTCTGGTGTTCTGATGAGATTATCATTTTTAGTTAATTATTACGTGTAATTATATTCATGCAGATATGCTACACTTTGTAATTGCGTAATATTTGCGTAAAAATGTTATAGTAAGCACAGACCTTTTTCTGTATATAAAAATATGTATGCGTATATATATTTATTTAAAACAATTTGCCTACTAAAATCCTCTGTAAGTTTTATTTTTCTACAGGCATAAACCGTAATATAGAGGTTAATCGAACCCATGCGAAACTTGCATTTAATGTTTAGTCGATGAAACTATGATATATATGATGACCTTCATATTGTTGAAAGTGTTTCTTCTGCTACTCAACGTTGTTTTCCAGCTACTATGCTTAGAGTAGTTTACACAACTCGAACCTTTTTCTCTTCTTTTCGTAAAGATGTTTTGCCAACTATTCAAAAGAATTCTGTTGTTTATAAAGTTGTTTGTCAGTGTGGAGCTGACTACGTTGGCAAGACATCCCAAAGATTGGAAATGAGAATATCCCAACACATCCCTCGGGATATTCGATTACACCAGGTTTCGAGAAGATCCGGGCACTCCCAAGCTCATGAGTCCGCCATCGGTAATCACCTGATTAGTATAAATATGTGTTCTGACCAATATTCCGATGGTTGGTTTTCTGTTTTATACAGTGCTAGATCGAACTATCATCTCAATATCATTGAGGCGTTAGTCATTAATAACTCTTGACCTAGCCTGTGTAGACAAAAGATTTTGAAACATCAGTTGGAAATATTTACTTATTTAAAACCACCTGAACAGTGAGAATTATATATTTTTTTCTCTCACTGGTTTTCCAACTGAAACCAATTTCTCTCTTTCCTCATTCGATTCTTAGCTTTTAATTTATCATTCTGGCGTTTCCTCTTACAGAGTCAGACGATAAGGCCTTAAGGAAATTTTAAAAATTTCACCTGCCCGTTTTTTTTGTTTCTTTGATCTTTTTGATTTAAATTATGTTTCCTCTGAAATTTCTCCTTCCATTTTGCTGTACCAAGAATTTGCTTATATATATATATATATATATATATATATATATATATATATATACATATATATATGAGAAATAATAAACAGTAATAGTGTATATTTTATATATATTACAGTTGTATTTGTGTATGATAATAAGCCATATCTTTCAACGAAATAATGTCTATATAGTTAAACGATTCTTACACTAAAGAAATACATCTTATAGTAAAATTGTATTGCAACATTATAATATGTATGCTTGATTATTGATACGGATTATCGTTGACTTTAATTACCGGGACAATTAATATTGACTTATATTTAATTGATATATTAACATTACCAAAATTTAATAAGTAAAATTTGGTTTAAAATTATATATATATATATATATATATATATATATATATATATATATATATCCGTTTTACAACAGATACGCTTAGGTGCCGTTCGTATGTATGCATCCCCGATAGGTTACATATACTCTTAAATCTCATTGATTTGTCTCTTACTATTGATTTCTATTTTTGATTTATTATATCGGAATGTGTTAATTAATAGGTCTTATTATTCACTGGGTGATATCAACTTGTGTCCTTGTTATATTGTAATGGGCCGGCAAGATGTGCAGTTCTGCTTGGTAAATTTCCGCAGTCTCATAACTTCGAATTAATTAATAGGCGCACATGCATATCGTTTGCCAGTTTTTGTTCGATGTTCATTATCATCAAACCCATTAATGGTAAGCGGTTGCTAGGCAACGCGCATATTGTGCGCAATTGCAAATTACACAATAAAAAGCAGTTAAAAAAAGTTAAACTATAGATGCGTCCATTTTATTGTCGGGTTTGCGATTAAAATGGTACAATAATATGCGTGACAAACCAGCAAAATGCTATTTTCAACTAAATCCTGCTAAAGGAAAAAGCAGTAAAAATTATAATCTGATCTTTAGACCACCTTTCTCAACGAATAAAAATTCTATAATGAATTTTTATTAAAGGCTTCCCACTTAACACCGATATTTGGTTCCTATTCACAAAATAACTCGCCTTAATACTAGGCCTATGACAACGGCATATTCTTTTCCTTGTTTTGATTCTCAGGTATATATCTATTGATATCTTATGTTTCTATGTACAGTGATATGGTTTTCGATTGATTATCTGTGTCGGATATTAAGAATATGCTGTTGCGATAGCTTTACCTATTACCACAATTGACCACCATTTTTGTGTATGTGTCAAGTCTTTACTCGAATTTTCATGAACAGTTTCTTTTCAAAAACTTTCTATATGCATATCGCATTACCACGGGAGTCGTCTTTTAAAAAAATGTCAAGAAATGTTCATTATAAAGCATCTTTATCAGTCTGTATGTACCTCCTCTAACTGCGGGAAGATATGAAACCACTTTGAAAGGTGGAAATAGAGACGTCCGTGCACAAAGACTGTTTTCCCAACCTTTAACCGAATACGGTGTCTTGAGACGACAGCTCAGTTATCGCTTTTGGTAGGAATTGGGCGGAATTGAACTATTTAACGTGTCAGGATAGCAAAAGCTTATTCACTTTGGATTTTAAGGTGATCATGTTGTAGTCAGTTGTGAAGCAGGACAGTGAAAGAGTTTCACATGCGGGCAGTTTAAAGAAAAAGAGGTTTATTTATGGAATTTGCATTTAGATTTAGACACTAATATAGAACAGGGAAACTTGTTATTAATTGTTATTAATCTTGAGTGCTTTTTGTAACGGTTTTATGGGGAGGCATTAAGTAAAACTCACACGTGCACTTGTCATGTAATAACAGTAGTGCTAAAACAAGCTCATGTCTTCACTAGGAAAAATTGTAAGGAGGAGAATAACGGCATCACCTACTAGGTTTCGAGGACGGTTTTGTCCTGTCATAGAGGGATGACGTTCCTCAGGCAGCTTCTCCCCATACGTGGCAACATTACGATATATTAGTAGGTTAGTTGATTTTTAAGCATGTAGATGATTGTGCTCATGTAAAGTGGAAAATGAAAGAACCTTAGAAAGTATTTCTTAAAAAGTAATATGAAAAGTTTATTTGAATATACTACTATAGAAAGTATCTTTAAATTCATAAAAGACCGAGAAACATACCAGAAAATCTGAATATAAAAGGAATTTAAACAAAAAACATAACTGACCTCAAATAACCCACAGGGGTTGATAGGTAAAAATGTAGAAGATTGCGTTGGAAGTGAGATACCTCCTGGTACATTAGAATGACACGGCCATTTTTCCAGTGACACCGGCAACAGATTTAATCAAAGTTCTCTAATTAGAATCAGGGGTGAAGGTCAGTACCAGAAACTTGTAAAAGAATAGCGCTTCTTTGGCGTGAGAGCAGTTTATAACAGTTGTGGCCAAGTTGGGATAAAAGCGTTGGAGGCGAAAAGATAAAGGCTTTCTTATGGAAGCATTGCAATTTACCAACCATATTCTGCTTCAAGTTCTGAGGAGAGAGATTCGGGAAGATTTTGGCCGTTGCTGGTCTTTGAATAGTTATCATAGACCGTAGTGTTTACTGAGTATATGTCGACAAATGTACTTAAAATGTGAATTGTGAACCAATTGATTTAGATAAGGAAAATGTTGTGTCCACCAAATATCCGATGATTGAGAAGACATTTCCAGATATTTGATAGCTGGAGATATTGTAAATATGGAATACCCTACCAAACGCCTTTGAACTGTCAATAGTTCTTATTCTAGAGAGGAACCATCTGTCCATAGATTAACTGATACTATGAGAAATTACAATCAGTACATCAGTAGTATCTTTCCGAGACGGAAAGTACATTGCTTGTCACTGAGTAGAGTGTTTTGCCTGGTTTGTTGACAATTTCTCTAAGTACGGATTCAAGCAACTTACCTGTGACGCACAGGAGAATAATTGGTCTGAACTGAGATGCTTAAGACTGATATCTGGTGTGTTTAAATACTGCGCAGACTAACAAGGTTTCTAAATGTGTTAGGAAGTATTTCTCGATTTAACAGCTTTGCAAGAATAGGTGCAGTTCCGGTTGCAGCTTTTTGAGTACAATCACTGGAATATTGTCAGGACCAGTTGCTTTGTTAGCATCAAGTTTTATGATTAGCGTAGCAACATCACGAACAAATACGTGGACGTCGCTAAGACTATTTTCTATCATTTGAGGTAATTCGGGATGTAGATAACCCTGACTGCCTATTTTTATGTTGCAGAAAATAATGTGGCTTTGTTGGATGCTGAGTAGATCAGATCAGGCCGGTTGATGGTCAGGAGTGACGGCACGCGTCTTGTTCATTATATGGCAACACTCATAGGAGCCAAGCCTCTATTCTTTTACTTTTGACTTGATGGATTGAGCATATGTATCTCTTGCGTTTTATTCATTATTTGTATCATTCCTATAATCTGTTCACACTTTTCAACCATTTTTTTAATCAACTACAAACAATGCCCATAACCACTGAGACAAAAGGGGATTATCAGAATTAGGTGCCAGATTTATTGGGAGAATCATAGGTGGGGAGGTGAGCAACAGGATTTTTTTTGACGTCACATTTCAATTTCAGTCAGTAAAACAGAAAACGAAGGGTTTTCTGAAGCCCAGGGTTTTAAAGAAGTTATTACAGAAGGACATCCGGAATCTAAGGACCTCCAGTAAATGGATCCTATCTAGGTGATTCTCGGGTCGATTAGGGGTAAGTATTCCGAGGACACACCAGAATGAAATCCCGGGTCACCCTGCTCGTCTTAACTTAAACTCTATCATCCTGCTCGTCTTAAATGAAACTGAAAAACTCAATTTCTTCTATTTAATTTATTTTTTTCAATACATTCATGTTTAATCTAATAATTCACCTAAAAATCTATTCATCTCTTAACTTTTATCCACGAGTGACTCTTGGTCTTGATAAAGGGCGATTCATTTAAAAAATGCTCTTTCAGGGGTGTGCAATATAGATTTCACAAATAGACACTTTGGTAAATATACAAATACACATTCTCCACTCTCCAACGTTCTATAATATTCACAGAAAAATCGTTTACAAATATTCTGCATGTTTTCTTTTCCGTCCTCTCTATAACAAAAAGCTAAACGGATCATCACTAAATAGTTTTTTTCTCAAAGAGGGACTCGTATATGGTACACAATTCCCCGGCGCTTCATCTCTAACTGATTACAACATGATCGATTTTAAGTAACCGTTTTCACACAATTCTGATCAGTTTAAACCGTTGTCTCCAATCAAGATATTACGTCTACCGTCTTCCTTACAATAATTATTCTCAAGTAGCTTTTCAACCTTGATAAACAATAACTTTAGTATAAAGGTCGATATCCGGTACTCGTACTGGACTGCTGGCTGAAGTGTGGTGCCTTAGTCAATGGAGAGGGAAACCCTTCTATACTAAGGCAATTTTATTTTTGCATAATGCTCCTTCTAAAGGGAGCTGGTTATCTTCCATATTAAAAACGACCTTGTGTCACATTTTGTTTCTGGGCGAACAAATAAATAACCTACTATTTAGTATAAAATAAAGACAGGCTCCATTTGCCATACATAATACATTTGTCAATATGGATCTGATCTGGAAAGGAATTAACGCCGTCTGCGTTCAAATACAATAAACTTGGAATTGCTCGATATAGAAATTATTTATTGGGTCGTTTTATACTTTGGTGTGGTTTAATCTATTTCATGATAACGAAGTATGGCAATAACCATTTGAATTACAATCGCCAGAGTATTGACTGCTATCATTGCGCTTATCTCCGGATGGTCTATGATGAATATAATGCCAAGATCCAAGAAAGATAATTTCCTATACAATGGATGGCACATAAATCGATTATAGGGCAGAGAATAGCTTTCATCAAGTCCTGTTCAGTAGTGGTTAGCGTACGGTTTGGGAGGGCACAAGTGATTCGCGGTGTTAAATAGTGCTAATGGCTAGTTAAATATTACGCTTGTTTGTAGACGGGACACTTTAAACTATTTTATTTCATGCATATTGTTATTACTTAAACTTATCACCATGATAAATTTCTAACTTGAAGAATCCTTCACATTTTCACAATATTCTCACTATTAACCCGAAAACGACCTTCTTTATTCAAGAGGAAGGGAATCATTTTTTCACAACGATAATGCTTGTCATCACTGAGCACTATTAACAAAAGTTCTAAAAGAACTTGAGGTAGGGGGGGGTCTTTCTTCAACCTCCATAATCTTTTGACCTTACTGTTTCGGATTATTACTTTTTTTACGGTGGGTCACCACTTATCAAGGCCCGAAGGCCACTCAGGGATAAGGGTTATTGCGTGTACAGTAATCAATGAGATAGTATTGTAGTAATCATTAGTATTTGGGTGTTTTGATAGTCTTACATAAGGGGGCGGTTTGTCAGGAGTTTGTTTATGTTGGACTTGAAGACGTCCAAGTTGTGGTCAGGTGGGAAACAGGCAAGTGGCAGAGCGTTCCATTGGCGTGCAGTTCTACGAAAGAAGCTTTGCTCATGGAATCTTTGAGGATTACAAAGTATTTAGATTACCTAAGGTAAACAGTACGTGAGCATTAGTAAGATTCATATTTTACACTAAAGACACCTTACAAATCTAGGTATTCAAAAACTAATTGAGAAATATGAAGACCTAGAAAGCGAAAGTCGTTATTGTTATGAGAAGGTATATGACAACAGCATATTCGTTTCATTGTTTTAACTCTCGGGCGTGTATTTGTTTATATCTTATATGCTTTTATATAGTGTGATGTGGTTCTTGATTGATTAACTGTGTCTGTGTCGGATATAAACTCGAGTCAACACAATGAATGAATATTCTGTTGTCATAGCCCTAGTTTTGAGTAAAGATTAAACAACACATATTTTGATATCCAAGAGAAAATTTTAAGTTGACAAAACCTTTTGTAGCGGCATAATATAAAATTTATAATAAAGCAATATAAATCAATTTAAACAAAGCGTGTATATATATATATATTATATATATATATATATATATATATATATACGTAAGCTTGCTATAACGTTTAATCCTAACTTCTATGCAATTATGCACAATGTAGAAAATATGCATAAAAATAAGGCGTAATACAAAACCCATCGTTTAATAAGAAATTACAAAAATAGTTAATTAGTGAGCGCTTGTTTTTCAACTGAATATTTAACTAAGTCAACCTTTATGAAGTCGCCCGCGTATCTATGACCGTGTATATTAAGAAGTTAGTTTTGACAATGCTTAAATCAAAAAAGTAGGCTTTTAATATCAAGGTTAGAACGAGAAATATAACTCAACTTTATGGCATATCAATAGATATTTTCTATTTTTATAAGATCATTATTGTGCTTAAATATATTATATTTTATAGTTTAATAAATAAACGAGCATCTAATATATAAAAGGCTATATGTTTCTGTCTGTCTCCATATTTTAAAACTCTTTTTCACAACAATGTCGCAGAGCAGTGTGAGGGGCCTTAAATAAATGGATATTTTACGGGCTGTTTTATGTGTTTTTAGCTGCTTAAAATAGTGTTTAAATGTGTCAAAAAATGGGTTAAATGTATAAAATTCGTTATACCTTTTGTACAATCATCTTAATTTATTTTTAATTTTATATTTGTAAACAGTTCATATTGTATATTTGTAATCAGTTCATATTATACATTTGTAATCAGTTCATATTGTACATTTGTAATCAGTTCATATTGTACATTTGTAATCAGTTCATATTGTACATTTGTAATCAGTTCATATTGTACATTTGTAATCAGTTCATATTGTACATTTGTAATCAGTTCATATTGTATATTTGTAATCAGTTCATATTATATATTTGTAATCAGTTCATATTGTATATTTGTAATCAGTTCATATTGTATATTTGTAATCAGTTCATATTGTATATTTGTAATCAGTTCATATTGTATATTTGTAATCAGTTCATATTGTATATTTGTAATCAGTTCATATTGTATATTTGTAATCAGTTCGTATTGTATGTTTGTAATCAGTTCGTATTGTATGTTTGTAATCAGTTCATATTGTATGTTTGTAATCAGTTCATATGTATGTTTGTAATCAGTTCATATTGTATATTTGTAATCAGTTCGTATTGTATATTTGTAATCAGTTCGTATTTGTATATTTGTAATCAGTTCGTATTGTATATTTGTAATCAGTTCGTATTGTATATTTGTAATCAGTTCGTATTGTATATTTGTAATCAGTTTCGTATTGTATATTTGTAATCAGTTCGTATTGTATATTTGTAATCAGTTCGTATTGTATATTTGTAATCAGTTCGTATTGTATATTTGTAATCAGTTCGTATTGTATATTTGTAATCAGTTCGTATTGTATATTTGTAATCAGTTCGTATTGTATATTTGTAATCAGTTCGTATTGTATATTTGTAATCAGTTCGTATTGTATATTTGTAACCAGTTCGTATTGTATATTTGTAACCAGTTCGTATTGTATATTTGTAACCAGTTCGTATTGTATATTTGTAACCAGTTCGTATTGTATATTTGTAACCAGTTCGTATTGTATATTTGTAATCAGTTCGTATTGTATATTTGTAATCAGTTCGTATTGTATATTTGTAATCAGTTCGTAGTGTATATTTGTAATCAGTTCGTATTGTATATTTGTAATCAGTTCGTAGTGTATATTTGTAATCAGTTCGTAGTGTATATTTGTAATCAGTTCGTAGTGTATATTTGTAATCAGTTCGTAGTGTATATTTGTAATCAGTTCGTAGTGTATATTTGTAATCAGTTCGTAGTGTATATTTGTAATCAGTTCATATGCGAATCACGTTGATACAGTCGTAATACCACCAGATGTGAATGTTACAATATTGATTTCGGTTTCGATTCTAGCTAATGGAATCCGAGCAGTTTTGTTTTTACTTTTGATATTACGACTGTATAATATGTAGAGAATCTGGACAAATTAAAATATATTTAAGTGTAGTTTACGACCGGGCAAAGCCGAGCACCCCAATCCCGCTAGTTTAACAAGAAACTGTAATTTACGAAAGGAACCAAAACCCACAACATACACACACTCAAGTGATCAGAAGATTTTCATTCAGATGTTTTTGGGAAGAAAAACAGTTTTTTTTGTTTGTTTGTTTTTAATTTTTTTGAATGAGGCTTCAAAGAATGGAATGTTACTCTATTGATTTCGATTTTTTCTTTTATTTTTATTCTTGTTTTTATTGATGTTTTCTTATTTGTATTTTATTCGACGTCTTTTTTAAGAATCGAGTTTTAATGCTATTTTCTGAAAAAAAAAAACGATCGCTTTCCTCTTTAAATATTTAACTGCGTTTCACCCCCTCTCGTTTTGTTTCTGTCTTTTTTATTTGACAAAAGTTAACCAGTAATTTTTCACGTCGGCTTATTTTTATTTTATTCCATTTTATTTTTTTCAAATCAAATCAAATCTTAATGGAAAGTAACGTTTCCCATGATTCCGTTTTTTTATTTTACGAGCTTCTTTTTTTATGTAAAACTTTTTATATTTTTTAATTATATTTTAAAGCTCTTTTGTTAAACCTTTTTTGTTTGCTTGTTTGTGTTTGTTTTGCTAAATTGCGCACATTTCAGTGATGATTGTCATCAAATGAAAGATCCAAACAAAAATATAACAAGGCGATCAAAATATTTCACATTTTTTATTTTATTTTTTATCAGTTTTTTTTGTTTGTTTTTCATTGCTTTTAAATTCGAACTGTTTTAGTTTGATCTTCGTCTTTTACGTTTTTTGTTTTTCCCTTTTTTGTCTCTGCAACAAATACAATTTATTCTATTAGCTCTCTTATTTGCTTCTTTCTATTTTATTCGTTGGATTCCTTTTTCATAATATTCATTTTTTACCTTCATTTTTGTTTGTTTTTGCTTCATTCTGCTTATTGTCATTCCAATTTGTATATTTCTAGTTCTTATTAAAATGGTGTCTTTTATTTTATGTATATTTATCCTAATTTTTATAAGCATTTTCATTATTAGAATTGCTGTTTTTACTGATTTTCATTCATTTTCATTGTTACTTATCTCGTTCTAATCTCCATCCTAATTCTTATTCTATTTCTTATTCTAATTCTCGTTGTAATTCTTGTTCTAATTCTCGTTGTAATTCTTGTTCTAATTCTCGTTGTAATTCTTGTTCTAATTCTCGTAATTCTTGTTCTAATTCTTGTTCTAATTCTTGTTCTAATTCTTGTTCTAATTCTTGTTCTAATTCTTGTTCTAATTCTTATTCTAATTGTCGTTGTAATTCTTATTCTAATTGTCGTTGTAATTCTTATTCTAATTGTCGTTGTAATTCTTATTCTAATTGTCGTTGTAATTCTTATTCTAATTCTCGTTGTAATTATTTTATTCTTCTCGTTTATCTTATTGTTTTAATTATTTTTTTGTTATTCTATCTTATATGCATTCACATTTTTTATTCTCAGTTATATGTCGTCTGCATATTACTATTTTATTATTATTATTATTATTATTATTATTTGCATTTCAATAGACACCTGTTTTCTGTATTTATTAACATCTGCGCAGTTACGTTACCTAATGATTTTTGGATACCCGCCGACAAAAGGAGGATGGGCCTGAAAATTCACACTTGTTCGTTCGTCCGGTTTTTGAGATTTTGTACAAACATTAAACATGATAGGAGTAAAAAAAAAAGTAACATAACGGATTTTCCGGGAAAACTCCGGTTGCTCCGCCTAGGGGTGCCTTTCATTCATAAATTGACACTTTTGTGCTTATTTAAAAAAATGGATGCATTGGATTTTTATAAAATTCTCTGAAAAGTTGTAACTGATTTCTGAATAATTTTGTTTATCTATACATCACGATAACTCTTCGGTGTGCCTCAGGGGTTCTTTTAGTGCTAATAAAAATACTATATTTTTGGGACCATTTTACCGTATGTGTCCAAAATTTTTCTGTATGTCTATTTAGTAGTTTTGCATGGTGCTGAACTCAAATTTAAATATGTTAAGATCTTGGGGAATTTTAGGCTAAATTGGGGGCGGGCAAATGGTAGACAGTCATTTTTTTTTCATGGTGCAGAACTCAAATTCATGTGTCAAGGCCTAAAACTGCACCGGTTGTTCATTTTCACCAGGGTAAGACGTCCCCTGGTGCACTCACGCGGGACCATGTATGCTTCACTCGTTTATTATAGTATTATATTTATCTTTAAACAGGTTATAGTTGATGTAAAAATATCTTAAGGAGATCAAAAAACTCATTGGTTGAATAATTGGTATACGAAAGATCATTACAATATCGATAAACATTTACTTTGTTTATTTCTATTATTTGTTTTCTATTTTTGTTTTTGTCTTAATCACCTTCCTGTCTTATTTCTCGTTTTGTGTGATTAAAAATGTTACATCTTGCAAATAACGGTGCCTGATTTAATCGATTTTTTGTTAGACCCATGATTTTCGATAAAACCGATTTAAATTGACGATTTCGTTTCTCAAACTATCGCGTGAAAAAGGATTTATTACATTTTTCATTAGATCACGCCTGTCAAATCGCGTTTATTATTTATCTATGTTGAAACAAATTGACATTGACCGCTTTAAGAGTTTTGCATTGAGGATGGAGATATATACACACACATATATACACACATATATATATATATATATATATATATATGTATTGCTCAGGAATCCTTACATATAAAGAATAGGACTGGCGTTTTAGTAGTTAAAGACATTGGTATTCTATTTTTAATTTGTAAATTGCATGAAATTTTGTTTAATGACAATGGACCCAGAGAAAGTGTTGTAAACAAAAGATGCTTATATATTCAGGAGATGCTTATTTGCCTTGAAAATATAAATTTCCTATATAGGAGGAAAACAGAAGGTAGTTTCATACAGCTTCTTGGTACGCGAGAAAAATATTGGAATACGAATCTGTTATAATTTTATATCAAAACAATGAACTAATCGAGATCGCTAGGTAGAATCAAGAAAGCTGGGAATAGACAAACAATTCTAAACATACGTCATGGTAGAACAGACTAAGATAGGTTGGAGAGACAAATGAAAAGGTACGCCAATAAAATTCCAGGTGCGTTCATGCAGCTTTTTTTATAACATTAAAATTGTACGGATCTTTTCATCCCAAATTCAGAAACTGTACCCCATACATTGTTTAATAGATTCGATTAAATAGAGAAAATCCTCAAATGTGAAAACTAATGTAAAGCAGACACCGTAATGAATCTAATATACGAAATCCTACAGATTTGATGAGAAATAATACGCAAGAATTTTCAAAGTCGATTTCTCCTTCATTGGCAGAGTTATCTGCGAGAATCTCAGGAAAAAAGGAACACGCATCCTAATGAAAGACAATAGATGCATCTTTACAAGATTAAATTAAGCACACAAGTTCGCAGTTTAATACACAACTAAATTTCGGGTTGACTTCCAGAAAAAATGGATATTAAAACAGATCCTAGGAAAATACCTGACAAGCATCCTCATATACAAAGTTAACAGATATTGACTGAGAATAAGGCTGTAGCGATTTTCTTAGCCCAACATGCTTCATTGCAAACATCGTTTTTAAACCGCCGGTAATCATATACTCAGTCGAATCTATATTGTATAGTTATCGTATGTATATATCATTTAACATTTCTTAGCATTGCAGAGAAAGTGGGTTGAAAACTTTTAGTACATTTTTTTTCGCTATCTTAGCCCATTGACACTACAGCTTAAATATTACAAGAGCATAAAATCAACGTTGTTATGAATTTTATTAGATATTTTTCCTAATGAAGTTATTTTTATTTTATTTATCATAAAAATCAAGGATATTTTGACTTGGACTCACCAATCGTTGTGATTAAAATCAAAACCAAGATCTAACCAAGATCTATAATCAAAGGAAACTGCATTATTCGTTTTTGTCTTTTTTTCTTATAAATCGTCTAAAACTAGATGACAACTCTCCTAAACGCCATGTAAAGCCATTTTCATATTGAAAGAAATAATAGATGACAAAATGTCATTTAATCTCTGTAATAGTTATATAAAGAATGTTTTTATAAAGTTGATTTTCTCATTCATTTCTTAGTTCATGTTTTATGTTTTCCAGTCTATTTATAAACATGTACATAAGAAAATTCTGAATCTAGCATCTTTATTTCCGGTTCAACTGAATTTATATTAATACAATTAATCAAATTTAATTTCTAGTGATAAAAACGTATAATTACAGACTTAGTACATAAATGCTCAAATGATATCTGTATTCTTTAAACTTAAATGGCTGTTGACAAGGGTATATAAATTCCGTCGAGGCAACACAGGAAAATTTAATTGCGGAGAAGAAAAATAAAACATTTTGATTGCTGAAACTATTTTAATATGTACACGATTTAGTTATTTCCTGGCCCTACAAAAGAAAGTTTGCATTTTCATATGAAAATCGATCAAATGTAATCGATATCAACACAGGATAAATGCGATATTTAGTTAAAGTAGGCATCTTAAAGTAAATAAATCTTATAATTAGATTATTAATAGTGTTATAACTACCGTTTTTATCTTCGTTTCGCCCCATGTAACTTCTGCTTTTCAAGTCTACTATGTCGAACTTTAGAAACTTTCTGTCTAATTAGGGAATTTCCACGAAATTCCGAATGGAACCATTTCTTTACTCTATGGGGCAAGCTTGATTTTGTTCCGTCGGATATGACTGTGTAGAAGTTTTAAATAATTTGAAATTGTATTCTTAGTATCGTCTGTACTTCCTGGTATAATGAGTTTGATGGTAATAACAGTTGTTTCTTTCTTTCGTTTAATATTTCGCTTTTCTTCCTTTTAATCCCCGTTTTGCTTCTCTTCTTGTTCCTATTACACTTTTTTATTCTCGTTTTACTTAATTTTTTCCGTTATTTGTTTTCTGTTGATTTGTTATGTTATTTCCTATATTTTGTCTTAAATTTTTCCTCTTTTTATCAATCAAATTAATTTTGTAAAAGGTTTTACCTTGAAATATATTATGGACCACGGTTACACACATTAGATTACTACGTAAAAATTGTAACTAAATCTAATAAAATTTGCTAAAATATTTTTTGTCCCTTTTTCGCAACACCTGAATACATCGACGTTTTTCATTGTGAGGGCCCTTCTTGTATATGTATTATATTCGGTTTGTTCTTTCTTTCCATTTATTTCGCATTTCATCTATTTTTTTTCTTTCTATATTTTTACATTTTTCGTTCATTGTGTATTCTTTCGTTTTAGTATCTTCTCCTTTCTAATTTTCCAGCTTTTTCATAAATAAAATTTGTTTTATTCGTTTTTCTCGCTTCTTTGATTTTGTTGTTCCTTACAGAAAGAAGCATGCCAGAAAATCGCCTTTGTGCCCTTTCATCAATTTTCACCAACCGCCACTCACCGCTTTTCTTTCGCTTTTAAACAACAATTAATGGCGGTAACATTTTTAAAGGGAGGTGCATAGCAAATAATGTTTCACTTTTTTTTTCTTAATTAATTTTATCATTTTTTAAATAATATATTTTTTCTTTCAATGTTTGTTCATTCAAAAATACTAGCATTTCGATCGATACGAACCCATTTCTTCTCCAGGTCTAACCCTGACAACATTTTGTCGTTTGATGCGGTTCAATGAACCGATCGAAGTAGGCCAATTCGTTAAAAGCTTCTGACGAACGAACACAGAGTTGCACATCATTTTTCCCTTACAAACTGATGCCTTAATCTGCGTAGAATAAGCGTCCATTTCTGTTAAAACTCCTTCTGGGGAACACATTGGCCTTCTTTGAAATTCCTCTTTTTAACCTTAGTTTTCTTTGAATACATTAACTGGCGCGATGTGCTTTGTCACTTTTTACACGATTCAAGTTGCTATCATAATGTATCCTACAGCAAATAAATTATATTTGGAGAACATTGTGATAAATGTCACTTATCACGACGACCATGTAGTATTATAAAAAATAATTTTAGCACTTCAAATTAATTCAATATATAACAAGATGTATACACAAGAGTAGTAACGATGAAAATATGTTATAGTAAAAAATATAAAGTCGTCATAGAAAACAAGTTTGTTTTATTTTGATATTCAGCAATAAGATGGAGTTTTCATCACTTATAAAACAAATTATGTGTAATTTTCAATCATTATCAAACTTGTATCTTGAAAACGGCATGACAAAAATTACCAATATCATTTCCAAATAACTGTACTAGATCAAAAACGAAATACTTTTTTTTTACATAGGCGTCACCACTTATCAAGGCCGATCGGCCACTCGGGGATAAGGGTTAAAGAGTGTAGAGTAGTCAAAAGGACAATATAGTAATCAATAGTAATGGAAGTTCGGTAAATTTGTTAACTTAAGTGGAACGGCTCATCAGAAACTTGTTCACGTTGGACTTGAAGACAACCATATTATAGAAAGCAGGAAAACGGAAGACAATTCCACAGGCGTGCAGTTCTAAGAAAGAAGCTTTGATCATGGATTCTATGTTTAGGTTTAGGCACAGATAAGGATTGGGGAAAATTATTGATAATGTTTTCAGCTAGTCTAGTGTTTCTTGTGAAAGTTTGGCGAGGGGGGACCATAGATTGAAGCTCAGTCGAACACTTTTCATGAAAATAACGATAAAGCAGAGACAAACTCGCAACATCTCTTCTGTGAGATAGAGGTTGCAGCGAAGAGAAAAGGGCATCTCCCACCAGGCCACGAAGTCTATTTTGAACCCTATCAAGGCAGGACAAGTCTTTTCTAGCAGCTCCTGCCCATATGTGGCAACAGTATTCCATCCTTGGGCGTATCTGGCTCTCATATAGAGAATTGCATCAGCAGTGAGATATCTACTAGATCGATAGAAGGATCCGACCATTTTTCCAGAAAAGCGAAATAATGTCACTAAATGAGCCAATCTGTTTGCAAACTGAACCAATTGCATACGTTTATTTCAAGAGTGTTTGGACAGGATTTACAAAAATATCCGCTAATATCCTAGCTTCTTATACATATGAATGGCTATCAATCTGGTAGATGCCAGGGTCGTTTTCCTTTTAAATGATTTAACAAGAAACATTGTCAGTGTGTGAATGGCGTAAGGTCATTAAACTACTTGTGTATGGCGGCTAGAGGCAAATACTTAGCCGTGAGCAAAATTATGTCACAGTAAAGAAAAATGAAGCCCATAAAAAAGCGAGCGGGCGTTAGAGAAGTCGATCACGTTAAAAACGTGGGTGACGTCACAGACGTAACGAGAAATCACGCGTGGCGGAATAATGACGAAATAATTGCCGTTTAAAAAAGTAGCGTACTTTTCTATGTTCCTTTAGACGTACTCTGCTACAACGTGTTGGGTCTGCTTATGTAAACGTGTTCTATATTACACTTGAATAAAAACAACTAACCATATGGTGAAAATGATACACACGTGCATATTGTAATTTTTTCTCATAAAAACCCTCTCTGATAATCATGAAAGAGAGCGTGGTCTTTGTTTAAGAATAATTGATACTTAACCTAAATTGAAATCACACCGACCAACCAAGGCAGTGTTCGCCTTAGTTGGCTTGAATCAGCTTATTTTGAAGGATGGAATTTTCTTGAGGATATCGTATTCACAGACGATCTTTAATCGTTTGTATACTCCCGACATGACAGATAATAACGTTAAGTTTACGAAGGTCTTGCAAGGAGGTGTCATATATACAGCACGTAATATTTTCAAATGATCACCCATCGGGTACTGAACAGGCATAAAATTGTTTAGCCTCATGGATCTAGTGTTAATCGACGTGCCAACGTAGTTACGGCGTATATTAAATCATGCACAGCTAAGGAGACTTGAACCGTCTTATAATGTTTGATTATCCAATTCATTTTGATAAACTCGGCAAAAAAAATACCTGCATACTTCAGGTGCCATATAGTGAAACAGTTGTCTCATTTTTTTGTAAAAAAGGATGAAGTAGCTAAGCACTTATCAAATTTCGCATTGAATTGAAACAAATTTCTGGAAGATCATTTCGATGGTTTAAGGAACCTGATGCAGAACAAGACCCTCCTTTAATTCAATTTCTTTCCAGTTCTAGAGTAAACTGTACTATTTCCTGATA
The DNA here is from genome assembly GCF_053919585.1 of Euprymna scolopes. NCBI lineage: Eukaryota > Metazoa > Mollusca > Cephalopoda > Sepiida > Sepiolidae > Euprymna > Euprymna scolopes. Next base: position 46,783,484 of record NC_136498.1, read on the forward strand.
GGGTGCCATACTACTCAATGAGGATATTAGAATCAAAGATTAGATCCCCATATACGAGGAGTCTTCAATAAGTGTTCAGATATTTTACGAATAGACAGGTTCATTGGTAGTACACACATGAAACTAGTCCCATTCGAAGTAATCTGATTCAGCTGCAATGCAGTTGTTGTACTCTTCCAACAACTTCTGGAAAGCCTCATAGAAATTCTATTGTGTGAGTGTATCAATGACCCTCATCACAGCCTCTTTGATCTACGCAATTTTCTGGTAACGATACCTTATTAGCTTTTCGTTGAGCTTAGGAAATAACCAAATATCATAGAAAGCAAGGTGTGGTCTCTAGAGAAGGTGAAATACTGTCTTAATGCCCATTTTAGTCAAATAGTCTGTGAGACAGACGGAGTTGTGAACTGCTTGAGATAAATCGCGCGCAAATCTTCCGCATCCTCAGTTCCTCGCGAATAATTGTGTGTAAAGTTCTCATACTAATATCAACATATGCATTTATTGTCTCTATAGACAGATGACAGTCTTTATCTATAAAATGTTTTTGTCTCATCAACTCTGGTGTCCTTTCTTACTCACCCACACCGCTCATCATCTCTCATAGAATCCCTATCTTACTTGAATATCTTATGCCATTTAAAAACTGATTCTCGATACCTGCAAGATGGTTTAAACGCAGTCTGAATCATTTCATGGGTGTCTGTGACATATTCCTCAAGTTTAAAACTGAATTTTATTGCATATAATTCTTTTAAGGTGTCCTCATGTTCAGATTGCATTTTTGAAATTCACCAGCTATGATATTCAGTCTTTAGTATGATGTATTTCAATTCCTGCTATAACTGTTCCTTTAAACTTAAAATCCTAATAATTTGTCAGTCATCTCATAATATATATAGCAATAACATCATCAATCTTCAAGAGTCTACGACTATCATAAATGCCTGTAAAATAAAGTCGGGAAACTTAGGGCATCTCGTATAAGTTGGCGCTCAAAGATGAAACTATGAAAATTCTCTTGTAAGAGATATAACGGAGTCTAACATCAAACCGATATTATGTCTAACTCAATCCTAAAAAGACAAGTAAATAAGAACATCTATCTTAATTCTTTACTGAATAAACTCTCTTACTTTGCACGCTAACTAGTAAAATCTTTTATATATATGTTGATACATTTCATCGTTTCTCTTCTTGGCAGACATGAAAAATGTTATGTTTTAACTGTTATTTCGATTTACATAGGACTTTTCTTTACACGGGGGTCACCACTTATCAAGGCCTGAAGGCCACCCGAGGATAAAGGTTACTGAATTTAAGTTGATAGTGTAGTAATCGTTAATGGTGTAAATTAGGTAGAATTTGGTTATTTATGGGGACGGATCAACAAGAACTTGTTTAGATTGGACTTGAAGGCTACTGGGAAGCAGACAAGTGGAACAGTGTTCCAGGGGCGGGTAGTTTTAGAGAAAGCTTTTCTCATGGAATATGTGTTTAGATTTTGACACAGATAGATAATGGGAGAATCATTTATATTGTTTGTAGCTAGTCGAGTGTTTTTTGTAAAGTTTGGCAATAGGAGGCCATAGATTGAAGCTCAGACAATCAGTTGCTATGAAAATAACGATAGAGTAGAGACAAGCTCACAACAGCTCTTCTGTCATGGGGAAGAGAAAAGGGCATCACATACTAGGTTTCAAAGCTGGTTTTGAATTCTATCAAGGCAGGATAGGGCGCACTGAGCAGCTACTGCCCAGATGTAGCAACAGGGCTCCATTTTAGGACGTACTTTGGCTCTTACACAGAAAGAGGATTGCATCAGCAGTGAGAGACCTACTGGAACGGTAGAATGATGCAAGCATTTTTCTAGCGATCTTGGCAACAGATTTATTGTATGTGTTCCATTTCAGATCCGGTCAGATTAGTCCAGATGCTTGTCAAGGCATGGACCTTCCCTAAGCTATTCATTTCAATTGTAGCGAGATGGGGAGTAGAGCGATTATGATGAAAGGAGAGAAGATTGGTTTTAGCTGCATTAAAATTAACCAGCCACCTTTTTCTCCATTGTAGCATGTGTTCCAGACTAGAAGAGAGGGCGTGGAACAGCATACAATCCCTACCTCAGTGAAAATCAGTAAAATGAGGAGCAATGTTATCTGCCACGAATTACGTCCGGAAATCCTGGTCACTAAGTCTCGTTCATTTGCTAACATTAGAGCTGTAGTCAGGTTTAAGAAAAAGAAAAATACTTCCTAAAACTCTTGAAAAAATCAGCAGTCTGTGTGCATTTAAAAATCTCAGTACAAACCATCCTTCTGTGTATTATAAGTAAGTTGCTGGAATTTGTGATTAACAGAAGTTTTCAACCACCTCAGCAAAAATAACCTGCTCAGTGACATGTAATATGTTTTAAGTTTTGCAACATCTTCAGATTATGTACTAACTGCAATATCGCACAGGATTAGTGAGTCTCTCAACAGCGGCTGTGTTTCTAAAGGAAATTCTTTTGATAGAGGATAGCATACACATCTACTTCACAAGATCGCAGCTATAATTCTAACAGATTTACATACTGCACTACCACAGTACATTCATTAAATCTTCTCGAGTGGCCTCCGGGTCTTAATAATTGGTGACTCCCAAGTAATAAAAGATCGAAGTTTGATCGTGATTTAAAGATAAAACATACGAAATCCATATTCCTATGGATGTGAAACTGGTCTTGATTAATTTTTATGTTACCATAAAAGTCTGCATGAAAAATTGTTTACTTAGTCCTGATGCAAAATTCTAATTTAATTTAAAACGTGTATAAAATTGTAATTTATTATCAACGTTTAGACACGATATTTTAAACATTTCCTGGTAATACATTTATATCGATTAAGTATTCCGCTTAAACGTTTCTTTGAAAGTTTATATATTGGTGCCAAAATGTTCGCAATGTTTAATAAAATTCTCAATAAGTTCAGATATACTGTTACCAAAAGTTATTACATCATAATCTGCATTAATGTAGATATGGAAAACTTTAAAAAGAATCTTATTTCAAGACAAGAAATAAAATCCAAGAAAACCGAAATAAACAATAAAACAAGTCTGTTGATATATTTATTTACGAATATAATATCACTCTAATCACATTTAGAAACTTATATTTTTTTAGTTGGGAGTCACCACTTATCAAGGCGCGAAAGCAACTCGAGATTAAGGGTTAATAAAGGTAAGCTAGTGTAGTAATCGTTAATGGCATAAATTGTCTAGAACTTCATTATTAATTGGGACGGCTCAACAAGAACTTGTTTACATTGAATTTGAAAGATATCACGTTGTATTCAATCGGGAAGCAGGGCAGCAGTACAGTGGTCCACAGGCGGACAGTTCTAAGAAAGAATCTTTATTCATGAATCTGCGTTTAGATGTAGGCACATATAGAGAATGGGGAAATCGTATATAGTGGTTGTAGCTAGTCGTGTGTTTTTTGTGAACGTTTGTCAATGAAGAGACCATAGATTAAAGTTCAGTCGAACACTTGCCATAAAAATAACGATAGAGCAGAGACATGCTCGCAACGTCACTTTTGTGAGAAAGAGGTTGCAGAGGAAATGGCATTACCTACTAGGTTTCTGGAATGTAACTATATATATATATATATCTTTTATATATAAATTATAAGAACAATGGAAATAATATTCTGACGAAATAGAGAGATAAAAAAGTAATAAAACTGTTCATGAACGTTTCGTCTTTATTTCGAGACAACTTCTAGATGAATGAAATTAAACCTGTTTTCTTAATTTCATTTATCCAAAGGATCTCTGGAAATAAAGACGAAACATTGATGAATACATAACTTGGTTTGTTCCATTTTTATTTATTTATCTATCTCTCGCTTGCTGTCTCTCCCTCACCTTGTGTGTGTGTGTATGTATATATATATATATATATATATATATATATATATATATATATATGAAAATGCGTTTATTATTTTGATTAACAATTTACACACAATTGACAATCAAAGTAATAAACGTATTTTCATTCATTAAACGCCGCGTTTATTTGGTCTTAATGAAGAAACGACACACATTTTCAATGAATCCTTGTATTCCTTCAATCAATATTTAATAGAATTTAGTTTAAGTAGAAATTATATCCATTCTTTTGCTTCTCTTTACAATGCATTTTAACGTTTTTTAAAAAAAAAACTATTTTTCATTATCTGATTGTGGCAAAGACTGCTTGCTTGCACCACAAGCTTGACGTCACTTTTCATGAAACAGATTTTTAAACGAATATCGTTGCTCAGCACTGAATATTCCAAACTGTTGTATTTGTAGCAGAGACATAGTCATGAGCTGAGCCATAAACATTAAAACAGAAAGAAAACCATGAACTGTGTACACTCTTAATTTATATCACACCATGGAAATAACCAATGAGTTTCACCCATTATATGAGAGAGAGGCCAAGCTGTTTACAGATACAGAAAAGAATAGACATAGTTAATGATATAGAATTTACTTATATATACCCCCACACACACATATATATATATATATATATATATACACACACACATATATATATTCACACACACATATATACACACACACATATATATATATGATATATATGAAGAAACACGGTGTTTGCATTGTGAGCGGAAATCGTATTGTGTTAATAGAAGTCAGCCTTTGCCAAAAGCAAGCAACAATGCTGACAAATATATCGTACGAAAGAAAACAATCGAACTCCCATAAATGGATCAAGACCAAATTTCTGAACACCCTGCCTTGGCCTTTATTGTGCTTTCAGCGGAAAGACAAATATTGCGGTCAGGGGTCACGAAACGACCTCGGATTACTTATACATACATTAATATATACTTATCTATGCACATATATTTGTACTGGTTCTACGTACGATTAGTCTTTTCCTTTGCACATAAGAATATATGCCAATCTTATCAGCAAAAATTGAATGAATTGAATATTTAACGTTGGTACACACACACAGACACATATATATATATATATATATATATATATATATATATATATATATATATATATATATTAGAACCCCAGGATACCGCTTAATCCGTTCTAGGGTTGGGATCGTAAGGTGAAATCGCCATATGGAAGGCCTAAGCAAAATTTTATACAGTACATATTAAAAAATAGTAACAAAATACAGTACAGTATATAATACACACACACATACACACACATATATATATATATATATATATATATATATATATATATAATTAAATAATATAAATAACACCGTAAGCAGGGCAAATACCGTAGTCAGGGGCCGGAAAAACATCACTAGACGAAGTGGCCTCATGAGATAGTCCATTAATCCCATGGAGGGGCGTCTCCAACAGTATATTTCCAAATTACCGATGTAATAGTCACTTTATCTTTATAAATAATATTTTAACTTTTCGCTGTTTACTGTATATTTTAGTTTACACTTTTAATTCTCATTTTCGCTCATTCGGACTTTTACTTTAGCACCTGATGATGATTCGTGGACGAATCGAAAGCGCTCGTGACAGTAACAACTATGGAACTTTTAATATTTTGGATACAAAAAAGATAATACGGAAAATCGAAAAATTAAAAAAAAAGAATCATAAAGCAAAGCGTCTCTATTGCATTTAATAGTATTAGCTTGAATATATATATATATATATATATATATATATATATATATATATATATTATATAAAGCTGAATGTGTGTGTGTCTGGTCTCAAATAGGCTCCTATATGGTTGACTATTTTAAAAAACTGAGCACATATGATAGATGTATCGAGACACAGGAATTGGTAGGTTTGATCTAGCAGAACGGTGGTTCATTAAAATTGTGGGGTCTGCGTACGCGTATGGTCCACAAAGTGTGGAAATAAAAAAAATTTAAAAATTATAAAAACGTTTACAAGTGGTTTTGATATAGATGTACATAATAATACTTTGATAAGTATGCTTTAACTTAAATAGGGATGGTATAATAAAATTGTGGGGTCAGCGTTCGCGCTTGGTGTCCATAGAATGGAAATAGGCACAAACTTTAATAAAGACTTTTCATATCTATCTGCGTAAGTATACTTTGATAATTATGTTTCAGTTTGAAGAAATATGGTATAAAAAAATTATGGGGTGTTCGTTCGCGCCTGACCTCCATAGAATGGAAATATGTCACAAAGTTTAACAAGGTTTTTTTTTTAATATAGATCCACAGAATATTGTGATAAGTGTTTCGGTGTGAACAGGTATGGTATAATAAATTATGGGGTTTATCTATTTTATTTTTACTTTCATCATATTTTGCTTTGGTTTTGATACCGCCAAATTCGAAGCTATCTCTTTACAACCCTTCCTTTTCATAACCTATCATACTTTCATAAATCAGAGTCCATTTTCTGCAGGCTGTTTTTGAATCCAGTCAACGACGAGTACTTTTGCTTGTGTATATATATGTGAGTTTATAATATTTGTGTGTATGTTAATATATGACATTTATGTTGACCGCGCAGTATATTAATCATGTCGTGTTAATGTTTTAAATAGAAAGAATAGATTTTGAATATCAAAGGCACAGCGCTACTTTGCACTCTAGCAAACTACATTACAATTGCTTATATAATATATAGTACATGTATAGCGATACTTTGCCTCTAGCAATAATATATAGTACATGTATAGCGATACTTTGCCTCTA
>NC_136498.1:46795227-46815227 GCF_053919585.1 Euprymna scolopes
GAGGTTACTTTTATTCCCTTTGTATCTTCACCGTTCTCAGAACTTTATGGAAATCCTCTGTTGTACTAACCTATACTGTTATCAGCACGTGTTTAAGTGGTAGCAGATTATGTGATTTATTTAAATATTTAAATAATTTCAGAGCTATTAATTTCGTATGACTTTCCTTCCATTTTTAGTTGTATTCATGCATCAGTATTCCATTTGTTCATTTCTCTACTTAACCGGACTAATTAGGTTATGTAGTATAGTTTCTGCAGGAGAGAATCTGATATGTCACCTATTTTCCTCAACGTCGGTGTAATGTCAATTCTGTCTTTTATTTATCGTTTTACTTCATTTTTCATAACTGTTCCTAATGCTCCAATTATTAATAGTATTAAACCAGTCTTCATGCAGTATATTCACTTTTCTTCTTTACTTATTCTTCGCCGTATAATATGCTGATACGGTAAAAATTATTCGACACGTTTTATTTTTCTTGCCTATTATAATTCGAACATAACTGCTTGAACGTATTCTCCAGTTAGTATGCGTGTGTTTAATAGAATTTTGCCTTTCATTTTCCAATAACCGCTCTGTTTTTTTTTTAATCATAAGTTCTGAATCTTCAAAGTGCATCCTTTTGCACAGTTCCCTGTGGATCAGCTTCTCTACAATTTTGTAAATTGATATATTAATTCATGTACTTTATTTTTTGTCTTTTAGTTCACAAATTCTGTATGTTCTCTTTTGTTGTCGCTGTTCTGTAGTTTTTGTTCGCGTTATTTTAATCGTTTTATGTTTTTCTTAAAAGATTTTGCGTAGCCATGCTAGTTTCTTTTTAGCACTTGTTCATTTATTCGTCTCATAAGTCGTGCATTTACGCACTTTTCTACCAATTTTGGTTTTATCGCCATTTAATTTAATTTTCCTTTACCTGCTTTTCGTTGTAATCATTTTCTTTGTGGTTTTAACAGAGTAATTGCCCTTTTGGGTATTTTTGTTCTATATTTCGTTCTGTTAGTGTATCCTCCATTTTCACATTCTGTCCTTGTGCTACTAGACCAGCCTGCCTGAAGACATAAAAGGCACTTAATATTGATGTTATTTTTATTTTTCCTTTTCTTTGCAAAATCTAGCCATGTTTTTTAAGTCAAAAACAAAATTAACATATTTTCTTTTGAAACAACCAAACCAAAAAATATGGACAAATATTTGAAAATATGAATAACTAGAAACATGAAACCAATGTCTTTAACAATTATAGAATCCGGTATTGAATAACTCCAAACATGCCGTAAAACAAAACTTTGAAAACAAAGAACATTAAGCATAACATCTTATAAGCAAAACAAGATTGACCATCAAATAACCAAAATGGGTTGAAATGCCGTACATAAATCGACGATACCAACTCATTAACTCTTTGTGAACAGTCGGTCAATTTTATCCTAAGTCTACAGAGTTTTTTATTTTTCATAACAATCGAGACCTGTGGAAATTCCACAAGAGACTGATTCATATTTAATATATTGATGTTGGCATTCTATAGCTGTTCAACGTAAATGGAGACGCTCTGATATTATTGTAGCACTTTGGATAAATATTTTTGCAGTTTTAACAAATCTAATAGAGACGCCCGACGTAGCCAGGTCGTAAATTACGCTTAAATATATTTTGATTCTTTCAGATTTCGTATATATTATTATAGAGTTAATCTTCTATCGATTTTTATATATTATAAAGTTGCGATTTACAAAATAAAAAATATATCGATAGGATTGTGTTCCCCATCTTTAATCGAAACCGAATCCCAAACTTATAAACGTGCATAACACATATAACTTTAGTTTTTTCAGCTAAACTCGAAACTGAAATCAGAACTTATACAGAATTCTTGATAAAAGTATTTATATAAAAAAAATAGATAACAAAGGTGCCATCAGCTAAAATCGAAACCAAGAATTCTTGATAAAATTATTTTTTTTAAATAGATTACTGGAGTGACATTAGCTATAACCGAAACCAGAACTTATAAAGAATTCTTGGTAAAATTATTTATTACAAGAAATTGAATTACATAACAAACGATCCAGATATAAGCATGCCACAGAAAATAATCGACACACTATCGCATTAATATATAGATGATGGTGATTATTATCATTAATAATAATAATAATAATAATAATACTGCCAAGCACTAGATAAAGCAGGGGAGGTTAGGGCAGTAGCCATAGATATATCTAAGATCGATCCGCCTGTTTTACAAGTATTTTAATGGTAGGTGCTCCGATGAATTAAACGCCCTTTACCCACTCGACATAAATTTATTTGATAAATTGGAAGGCGGTAAAATCCCATCGCTACAAAGTAGAAAACTCCAGATGCAAAAAAAAAAAAACTTATACTCGAATGGCCTTTTTCTTTAAAGCTGCTAGACTTTGGAATTCCCTTCTGGGTTCCCGGATTACTGATATGCAGAAATTAAAGTGTAATGAGAACAGACATCTTGCTGCTCAACTCCTTACATAGTATCCATTGCAAAGTTTGCCTCAGATAGTAATCCTTACATCCAAGTGGCAATGTGTCTTGTTTGGAATGAAAATGCAATAAAAATGATTCAAAATTATGGCTTCTTTTTGTTCTTTCTTTTACTTCGGTTTTCTTTTTCTTTTTAAATTTTTTTTTCTATTATTAACATAAAATGTCCTAATTAAAGCTATTCGCCAGTTTTTACTGTTTCGTTCTTTCTCCTATTTTCTTCAGATGTTTTCTTTTTCTTTCATGTAGCACATATCATATTCATAGTTTCTATGAAGATATATCCATTTTTTAATTTCACTGTTTTTCGTTCATTTCTTCAGTTTTTTTTCCCCATTGTAAAGAAACATATTTTCATTTGGGTTTGTTTCGTCGCTTTTTTCTTTGGATTGAATGGGGTTACACAAATATTCCACTCTTTAATACTTTTATTGTAATTGAAGTCATCCATTTCTCAATCAAATCGATTGATTATCGATTCTAATTTGGGGCCGCACTCCCGCGGTGTACTTGAAATGCCTCCCTGCAGTCACTTAGTCACTTTTATGTTGTAGTCTACATTGCACTGCATAGAATCTTCATAAAATTATATTAAAATAATGCCATGATTTAAAGTTTAAAATGCATAATTCATGAATGCTCTAAACAGAAATATTCATTTCAAACGGAATAATTAAAGCACTTATTGTTGATTTCATCGTAATACGTAACTACTTGAAATAAAACTAACCATACTAAAGCAGAGTATCATGGCTTAATTGTGTACCACAAATAAACATACATTTCGAAAGCGCCCTGTCTTATAAAAGAATTTACAGTTGATTTTATAGGCTGGATATTTCTGTGCATACGGTGATAAAATCTCTCAAATGCATTTTTCTGATGTTATATAGGCTTTATATAAAGTGTTAATCTTGGTCAAAATCAGACTTTCTTTCTTTAGTAGCATTGTTCGCTTGAAGCATTTCGATACAAAACCTACGTAAGAACACTCCTAGGCACACCCAGTACATTCGTGTTTTAAAACACTGACTCAGCAGTGTTGGAATCTATAAGGAACGAACTATCATGCACACACACAGACACACAAAGTTCTTTGTATATAATAGTGGAGATAGAGATATTTATTTTTGTCCTTTTCCCCCTTTTTTCTCATGTCACGTCTAAATTATTGTTTATATCCGCCCTTTCCTTCGTTTCTAATTTTGTTCTTCCCTGTCATCATCCTCGTCTATTTTGTTCTATTGCAATCATTCTTCGTGTTGCGTCTTGTTTTATTGTTTTATCTGACGTCTGTCCTTGCTTGTAAGTTGGATGACAATTGTTTCCCCATCCTAGATACCCCCCTCATCATCGTTCACATCTATAGATGTGCCTTGAAGGATGCATTCTGCACAGCCAGAAATTGTAGAGACGTGATGATTCCATTCAGGTTTCAACCGATTAACAATGCTTAATAAGCTATTGCTTGCTTTTTATGGTTTCTTTGTCAACTATTTATGATAGATTCGTTACTACCAATTACTTTTTATCCAAAGACACATTCATAAATCTAAACGTAGGTAAAGGTATCTATACTGATATAAAGCTAGATGATCATGACACTGGTTAACGACACAGAATCAAAATCTGGGTATGTCTAACTCGAATCCACTTCGTTCCACCGAAACTCTTTAAATCAGACCTTGGGTCTAACCTATCGAAGAAGAAATGAATAATACTAATATTTGATATGTCTCGCCTTGTTTCCGGTAACTGCTTTTAGGCTATTGGGCATTCTTAATATATTATATCAATTCACTAAATGTAGAATTTTAGGAGTTCGACTTCCATCAGGAATGTTGAGTTAATTGCATTAATAGCGAATCAAAGTTACGAATCCATATACTCTAAATACCTATTAGATAAATGCTGGACTACTTCAAAAAAGCCAAACTCGCGAAATGTACCTTTTAAAAAGGTTAATCTCGGAACAATGAACTAGAATACAAACTGAAATGATAAAATTGTCGCATTAAAAAAGACGATATTCTTCCATATCCATTAGACGAAAACCAGATTTCTCTTGTTGCTATAGACCATCTATTCGTTGCCCAGTGGCGTACAAATCCCAAGAGCGACAGGAGCCTTATATCGTATCTGAAAGTAACAAAATCTTCAATGACGAAGATCGGAGATGTGCCTCTATACAACACATGCTCTCTACAGATCCAAGTTATGAAAACCGGACCAATTGCATATACCCCCAAAATGCAAATCCGGACGGTTCCAACGCTTTATGGCACAAATAAAAGCATCGGACAACCCTCGGTTATGGCCCTTGATGTGGTTTCAACTGAGGGCCACATCATGCCATCTCACATCTTTGAAGTCGGCTTGAAAATCAACACAAAAGTGTATCTGGGTGAGTTGAAGAGTGTAGGGATCGCCTGCTGCAATGAGGTGACCGCTGGCAAATCCTTGGTGTGGCAGCAAGATTGGCGCGCGCCGGCCCACATTCCCAAAGTTCAAAGAGACCCAGGTTTGGCTTTAGGAGTGTAAGGACTTTGTAATCCTCTCTCACTGGTCCCCTCTTCCTCCAACCTGAACCTGTTGCACACGCCGAGAACATCACCAACATAATCTCCTACAACACCAAAGCTAGTCTGATCGCCTTCATTGCTTGAGTGTTCGCCAAGCTGCCGCTTGTGGAAAAGGCATGTTCTCAGTTCCGGTGCTATATCTAGTCGGTGATTGAGGCTGAAAGCGTCAACATTGAATAAATATCAGCTCTACTACATAATAAAGTAACCTGAATTTATATCTTAATACTTAAAGTTGTAGTAGTGTTTTCATTAAGGCAAAAATTAATCGTTCTACCCTTTATAAGATATAAAAGCCATGTTTTCAGATATCATAATAATTATATAAGTCATTCTTGCAATGCTGTGAGAAAAGAACTCGTAATTCCGGTCCATACCGCAGAAAAGTAAACGAAACGCTATATAAAAACGGGAACATTAAAAGAAACAAGGCAGAAACTAAGAACAGTGTTTACCAAGTAGTGCTAGACTGAAGGAGTGAATTAAAGATTGTAGCTTAAATATGATTTTATTATTTTTGTTGAAATAATTTCTTTCATCGTATTAATACGTATCAATTTATCTTATTACTCTCAAGATGTTTATAAACTTATACTTACTGCGTGTTATTGCTTTCTTCTGTCGAACAAAAATAGTTTTACGCTTTCCAGAAAAATACGAGCTTGATCAACACACATTTATCTTGAATATAAAATTTTGATTGCAGAAATTACCTTTTAGCCCAAATTACCGTAGGTTTGCAATAACATATGCCACATACGAATTTGTTATCTAAACTATTACCTACCATCTTATATAAGCTTTGAACGCCGTTACATACACATTTATTCGGTATATTAAAATCCTACATCACTTTCTACGAGCGCCATCATAACGATCGCCGAGTTATTTAGACGAATTAGTTTGTATTTTCTCCTCTAAATCGAAAGACTAGGTAATTATATAACTAGTATAACTATTGCCCTGACACCCTTAAGTGGAACGCAGACTACTACATATACAACTACCTTCACACTTCCCTATTCGAAAATAATGATACTTCCCACTATGATTTTCGGTTATTCTCATTGGCTGAGAACATATAATTCTATTCTGGAATACTCACATTCTTACAAAATACGGACAGGTCAAACCTTAAAAAACATGGTCGCTCAGTCTACACGATGGAACTAATCTCTTACTAAACGAAACTAGCATTCTCCCACCGTCCTTCATTAAGGGTTGTCAAGAAGATCTAATCGTTTTTATTTCCCTTTTCCTTTTTAATTGAAGCGCTCTCAATTATTAAATGAAATAAATGAACTAATCTCTTACTACGTTAGACAATCTTTCTTTTCTTTGATGTTTGCTTTAAGAGTCATAAATTATGAGACCATCCGCCAACTTCCTTAAACATCATTTCGGCTGTTTCTTAGTTATTTGTGGACGCATTCATTCAATCCGTCCAATGACTAAAGGTTTTTATTTTAAAATTTATTTTTCATTAGGCCAATTATTTTTGTTTTGTACCCGTGTGCGCCTGCGTGTATTCTTCTTTATGTGCGTGTGTGTGTGTGTGTATGTGTGTTGACAGTGGGGTTTATGCTCGTGTGTGTGTGTGTTTCATTGTGTGTGTGTTTTCGTGTGCGCGCTAATGTGTGTGTTTTTCTCACACAAGTGTTTCAATACCCTTGTCTTTGTGTGCGTTTTAATACGACAGTGTTTTTAATGCCCCTGTGTGTATGTTTTGATTAAGATAGTGTGTTTTAATACTGTGTGTGTCTCTGTGTGTTTGCGTTTGTGTTTGCGTGTTCGCGACTATGCGTGTGTGTATTTTTGTGTGTTTGCATGTGCACGCGCGACTTTGTTTGTGTATGTATGCACGAGTGTGTGTGTGCACGCGCGTCTGTGTGCGTATGTGTGTAATTATTTTTTCTTCAAGTCTATACAACTCGACAGTTTATTTTGGAGGTTTTTTAAAATGGAACTCGATTTCGTATAATTTAAATACTTATTTATTGCCAAAAATCAATAATAATAATAATAAAACGACACAGGGTCCGTGTGAGGGGAAAATACAGTTCTTCCACAGGGGGTACGCTAGATTGGGGGAAAAAAGCTTTCTTTTCACAGGTGAGGTATATTGTTTTTGTTTTTTGTTTACATTAGGTTCACCTCCACAATTTTCTGTAGAATGACGACTTATGTAGGTTTTCGACTATGTTGATCGAAAATACTTGTCCGCAAAATAAGAATGGGACTTTCTCAGATCACTGGCTGACAGTTTTGTACGCACTGAATAAACACTTCTATCTATCTACTACCGACACTGCAACATTCTATCTTTTTTTCTGTATTTGCGGGAGGGGATGCCGACAATGATTATAACGGTAAAATTTCGGATAATTATTTCACCCATCCTACTAAAAGAAAAGCCGGTTATCTACTCTGATAGCCGCCGATATATGGGGATGTTGGGGGGGTCTATTCTGAAAACCTTCTTACCATGGGGAGTTTGAAATATCTATTTCAAAAGCCGTCCTTAACAATGGGAAATTGCAGATGTCTATTCCAACGCTGTTCCTAACATGACAATACTTAAAGAAGTGAAGTGAAAAAGTCAATTTTTTACGTTAATATGAGACTGGAATTTGACTTAATACTGTTCGTTTAAGAGGTGAAAAGAAGAGAAACACTTGAACAGCAAACGAAATCAGCTTGGAATGCTACCAATGATTTTGATCACACTCTAAACAGTTAATCTAAGACTTCTATTTTACTTTCTATTATTCTAATGGACGATTATTAGTAATTTTATTAATTGCTACTGGTTTACGCATTTCCTTTCCTTAGATTAAAGCAGTACCTATAGTGAAAGCCAGATTATTACATTTTGGCCATGGTCGCCAGTGTCCGTAATTGTTCAGAGACGGCAGTGATCACCACCAAAACTGTAGTTGACTTTTTTGCAAAGGGGGCAGGCTTCCACCGGGCAACGCCGGTTACCGGGTCCTGCTTGTTGTATATATTTCTCATGCCGTGGAATTTGCTAGTTAAGAGAAATTGTGTTTGTGTTCTTTACTCAACTCTACGTGAGATAATTTTGCTAGGATGATATGAAGGTGTACTTAGTCAGTGTGGGTGATTCTTGTTGCTGTAAAACATTCATTAATTCCGTATGAATGCGATAAGTATGTTATTGGCGTTCGTTTCCTCGATATATTTCTAGTTAAAATTCATTCTAGAAAGACATGGAATATTTAGTGAATTTACATGTAATGGTTGCCAACATCCCTAAGTTAAAATATTTCTGTGGAAGAAAACTAGATCCGAATTTGGCATAGCGAGGTTGTCAGTCCGTGTCGTTAACCACTTAGCCACTGTAACCTTCCTTGTTGTATAGCTCCTCTCTTTGTCGTCGCATCAAACATGTATTGTAAATATATAAAAAAATTAGTTTTAACGAGTCTAATCGATTTATCATAAAACTTACATGACCCACTGAACACTCCTCATAAAAATCACATGCAAAAGCATATTGATTTCTCTTTGTTAATCAGGAAATGCGGTGTGTGTTATCAGTTAATAACAACTGTTATTGATTTAGAAGCAGACCGAAAAAGATCAAAGCATGAAGAATTAAACTTAACATATTCATTAAACAAATTTACAGTTTGGATGATAACTTAGAAATGATTGTCTCGTGTTCTTTGAGGAATTGCTGTGTATAATATGTCATGGCTGTTCTCGCCTCATAAGGGCAAATAACTCTCCATGTCTGAATACAGGGGAGATAACGCTTCTTTTTATATAATACTAGCGGGGGTACCCGGCGTTGCGCGGGGGTTTCGAGGTATGTGTGCTCTTAAATAAAAAAGAAACACGGAGGGGGGGAGTAAAATGTTTTTGTCAGTTGATAGGATCCAGCCCGAAACCCTGAGGCGAAGTTTGAAAATGAAATGTGAAAAAAACATGAATCGTTCGGACAGCCAGAATGAGTTACTGAAAGATGTTTGAATTTATTTAAGTAAGAACAAAATTGAAAGGTGCCCGCACGGAAGTCGTAGAGTTAAGATTTTGTGCGAGCGTTACGACCACGACGACGTAAGCAATAGCTATTCAGCACTTAACATTTTCTGCGTGAACGTTTTTAATGAGGTCAATGACCAGGTTTGTTTGTAATAAGCGAAGTAAAAAAAAGAAAACATAAAAAAAACGTTAAAACTTAAGCGGAGGGGGGGGGTAATCAAAACATCGGAAAAAAAACTAACGTAAGGCAAACGAACGATGTTAAATGTAAAAATCTGAAAAACAAAAACAAAAAAAAAAACAGAAAAACGAACGTTAAAAAAAACATGTGAAAAATGGCTTAAATAAGCCTGTTTCGATATTAAAATTTTAAAAATCGGTGGGTACCCGGGCGTTTTTGGGTATGCGGCCGGGGGTGGATAAGCGAAGTAAAAAAAAAAAAAAAAAAAAAAAAAACGAACGTTACGTGAAAAATGGCTTAAATAACAACGGTTCAATATTTAAATTTAAAAAATCGAAAAAAAAAAGACATCTCGCACCACGATTCGAACCCAAAACGTTTAGATAATGACCCAACGCGCTAACCAACTGAGCTAACACGACGTAAATGAAATTTAGTCAGTTCTTCAAGTATGTAAAGTAAATCTGATCATGACGTCATCTGACGCATGTGTAGAATCGGTCGTCGTCATGAAAGGACCGTTCTTGTTGACCCCCCCCTGACGAAAATTGTCGATTTCGAGGTGTAAAAATTAACGTTTTTGGCCAATTTTTCGATATTTTTCGGGCGAAGGATGGAGCTTAAATGTGATACCTAGTTTGTGAATTTTTGTTGTCTGTCGAAAGTTTTTAGTAGACAAACAAGCATACACACATACATACATGCACACATTACATTTTCGCTTTTATATATATATAGATTTAGACTAAATAGCCTAGCAGTTCAATACTCCGAAAGAAGTGTTTCGTTGTATTTAATCAAATTATTTTGAATTCAAAATACGATTTTCTTTCTTTTTTTAATTTCCTTCATCTGCTTTTACGAACTTAATAACTTGTATGCATACGAATATTTATCATGGGGTGAATGTGTAATGTACTCGTTACATATCAACTTTTGAGATCCACACATTATATGAAAACAGTCGTACGAGAAACAAAGACCGAATCGCACTCACTTTTTCCAAGCTAAAGCACCAATCATTTATTTGCATATACTTCTAGAATAGCACCATGTCTCTTGTTAAAGTCTTTTCGCAATCGAATGTGTTTAATAAAACTCTGACGTATCGAAGACGTGATACTCTTTGTTCGATCATGTTTAGGACACGTCTTTCCCTATTGATACCACGTCTATTTCTCTCCTTTGCCACATTTCTTTTTTTTATAAACGTGTATTTCCTTTTTTCTCGCTTGACGTTACCTCGTATACAGTTCGATAATTTGCATACATTAGCGATTACTGCTGCTGCCATACGCGTGTCCGACCTCTATTACTAATGGGGTTACCTATATAATTACGAAGACCCCATTCGCCCATGCATGGAGTATTGTTGTCGTATCTAGGTTGGTGCATCTACCGATAAACACTCGCTCTTGGACAGAATTTAAAAATATTTTCAATCTAATATGTCCCACATTATCACCAAACTCACACCACTGTTCCATCATCGTAGTGTTTCAATCTTTGTGTTTGTTTTCCAAGTACGTAAGGCAGAGCACCTTCCCACCTTCGAGGTACATGTCTCTAAATATCACACCCAAAAGTTGCACTGATTGTACTGACTTGCAGAACTTTAAATGTAATGCGAGCAGATATCTCGCTTCTCAACTCCCCATATAGACATGACCCTAAGTAATAGCTCGTTACATTCAAGTTGCAATATGCCTTGATTAAAAAATTAAGAGTAAAAAAAAACGAAAATTTAAAATATGAACGGAATCGATAATTAAATAAACTGAATGGTATTGTAACCCTAAATGGGTCAATAAATACAGTTAACTAAAGATATTATTGTCATTGAAAAAGCAACTGAAAGCAGAGTTCTCTTGATTAATGTCCTTGTGTCCAATTGTATTTCATCCTTCAAAAAATATATTATTCTTATTTCCCACTTTGTTTCTAATTCGGTTTTGGCAGGTCAGAATATTTTTAGATACTTAACATAAAAATAGATGAAGATCAATAATTTCACCCGGGAAATATCTGATATCGATTTTTGAAAAACAAACTGAAGGATCAATGATGTAAGGCAATACGCATGATTGATTTTTGAATGCGATAAAGTGCACGCTTTCAAAGTTAATAAACGGCATCAGAACGCAGGAAGACTAACCAAGACAATGCTGCTAACAACTGACCTTTAACCTCAACTTATTGACCAATAATAACGAAAATAACAATGGTCACCGTTTTCTTTCTACAATGATAACAGGTGTCAAGGGTCAATCCAGAAAACCAAGATGTTGCCGAACCAACTGACGTACAAAATCCTCCTCGTGTAAAGGTCAAACCAAAGGTAGGATTACCATTTCATATTTGAACTGGTGGAAGCTTTATTTATCTCGTAAGACTGGCTTTTTCAGCGATGATGTACAAAATATAATACGCTTTTTAAGGACATCTTTAAAAAAACTAGTGGATTCACCAACTGAAAATGGCTTTTTAATGATTTACTGCGTTTTTAATGGTATACTTTCCCGATGGAACTGGTTTTTGTAAATATTTTTGCTTGATGGAACAACACTTTTTAGAGTTTACTTAATGAAGGAGCTTATCCAATTGGACTGCTGATCAGGTTTACTTAATGCTAGAGGAGTCGGGGGGCGGCTTTGCCCGGTCGTAAAATACGCTTAAATATGTTATTGTAATTTGTCCAGATTTCGTATATATCATAGTCACGATTTCAAAAGTTAAAAAAAAGAAAGTATTTCGATGTCATGAGTAGGGCTATGGCAAGAGCATATTCGTTTTATTATTTTAACTCTTGGGTGTGTATAGTTTGATATTTTATATGCTTTTATACAGAGCTATACGATTATCGGGTGATTAACTGTGTCAAATATATACTCGAGAGTCAAACCATTGAAAATAATATTTTCATAGTCCTAGTCATCAGCTAGAATCGAACAGAAGGCAAAACTATAGCATGTTTCTCTATTAGAGTAGATAAAGTTAGGACTTTATTTAAGTAATATACTTAATATATACTATTACTGCAAGCTTGCCTCTATTGAAAATGCTTGCTTCCTGGCTAGCCAATCAACCCATCCAATATAGTTAGTCTTATTTTCTATTATATTCGAAATATAATACAGTGACATTAGCAAAGAAAAAGTCACCTATGAAAACGAACCTCCTAAATTAAAACCTTGAATAATTATCTAAACTCGAATGTAAATTAATATTAAGCCGACTTCATAAATTGATAAGTTAATTATTGGATTTTAATTATAAAGGTGGGGCTTTATTATTCAAACTCGAGATAGATAACGACAAACTTCCACCCATTAATATGGGCGGGGAGATTATCATCAAAAGTGTCCTGAATTGATAATTTAGCACCGGACTAACTACTTAGATATAAATAAGTCACTTTTACCCATTCCCCTCCTCCTCTTGTTTTTTTATTTTTTTTATTTTAATGGAGAGTAGATAATACAGTAGATGTGTTATCGGCAGCTCCAATAACTCTCGCTTCTCCTTGTTTGTCCCACAGTTCTCATTCATTGAGTGATTTCTGACAAAGGGTGAAGAAAAAGCTGCTTAAAGGTCGGTAGTACTTGGTGAACAGTAGTCTGAGATGTCGGAAATTTTTCTGTCTCTATTTTTGTCCTTGTGGCCATGTAACTAGTAAGGGTGCTGGAGGTAAACGTTTTGTCTGGGCTGATGTTATCCGCCTGATAATCAGGGACCCGAACCTTGGATTAACCACTAAGGAGGCTATCCTATCAGGAGGCGCAAAGTACTGGGACTGCTGTATTGCCATTTGGTGAGTGGATATGGACCATGCAGTAGTCTCTGGTGGGGCCTCTCGATGCCATACTAGTGGGTAATTGTTACGGCTTTACCTTTTCGTCTGCTACAAAAAAAAATTCCTGTCTTTTTCACTCTTACTTTCCCTCTCTGTACTGCTCTAACCAAATATGCCGACATGTTCCACAAATCCCAAAACCTCAACATGAAATATCTCCAGAAAAAAACTCGAATAAACCTAGAACACCATCTTCCAACGAAGACCCCCTACTACCAGGTCTCTTTCTCCAGCATCAGAGGTCTACGTTCCAACATTCTAGAGGTTGAAACCCAATTACAGGAGACGAAACTGAACATATTATTTCTAAGCGAAACTGGAATAGGGCCGACCACTTCCTTAGATGAGTTCATAATTAATGGATACTCTAATTTAACAGCTAAATCTGACCCCCAAGATCGCCATGGGCATGTAATATGTGCCTACATTAAAGATGGCTTCCCGTGTGGCAGGGATATCTCTAGAGAAGATCTTAATTTACTCTATATGTGCTTCCGGGTTGCACTTGCTAACACCACTGCATTTATATTTACCCTCTATCGGCCCCACAACAGCGGAGTTACTATCTGTAAGAGCATATCTGAGAAAATAGACCACATCCTGTCTGCACATCCCTTGGCTAACGTCCACATCTGGCTGACCCATTCAAATAAGACAGACGATGAGGGGAGGTTTTGTCATGATTTTGTCATTGCTTATGACCTCACTCAGATTGTTCGCGAACCCACCCCCGGTCAATATCCTAGACCTTTTTCTCTCAACTTCCCCTGAGCTATGTTCATGTTCCGTTCATTCTCTTCTAGGATCCTTCAACCAGTCCGTCATATCAGTTAAGATAAAAACGAAATGTAATAAGTCTCCAGACGTACTTCTCCACCGTATTGTATACTGATACTCTATGGCTGACTGAGATAGCTTCAGTACATTCATATCTGATTTACCTCTGCACTCCATGTTTAAAAAGGAAGTGTCCTCTATAGTATCAGATCTGACCGCATGGTTAATTGTAGGCATAGACCAATTCATACCATCTAAAAAATTCCAACAAAAACCTAACGGCAAGCCATGGTTCTCCCCAGAATGTGCTGCTGCTATCGCGCAAAGAAATCACTTTTTCCATAGCTACTAACGTAATAGATGCACTGAGACTAAAGCTGCTTTCAGGACTGCCAGCAACCACTGTAAAAGAGTAATAAAAAATAAGAGATCTATATGCCCAGTCTGTTAAATCCAAGGTAGTTGATCAGCGGCTTGGTTCCCACCAGTTTTTGGCAAATAACAATTAGGATCCTGAACAGAAATGTGCGTTCTACCCCAACCATTATCAATGGACCAGAGGTCATCTCGTCAGCATCAGACAAGGCCTAACTATTTGCAAAGAACTTTGCAGCTAATTCTACCCTATGCGACGAAGGTCATCAACTCCCCATATTTCCTCCTATAACACAGAACACGCTAGGTAACATACAAATATCCGTGCATGAGGTCGCCAAGCTAATCAAGAACCTTGATTCCAGTAAAGCAACTGGCCCTGACGGCATCCCGATTATAGTGTTAAAAAAGCTTCAACCAGAACTTGCTCCCATAGTTACGAAACTGTTTAAGCGCTGCCTTAAAGAGAAGTGCTTTCCGCCTCCCTGGAAGACCTCATCATTTTGGCCTGCATTTAAGAATTCAGGTTATAAGTCATCTCCATCTCAGTACAGACTAATAAGTCTCCTGTGTGTTATGAGTAAGTTGCTGGAATCCATATTAAATAGAGAAATAGTCAACCACCTCAGCAGAAACAACCTTCTTAGTCACACACAATATGGTTTCCGCTCTGCAAGATCTACCGCAGATGTGCTGACGGTTATATCTCACAGGATTAGTGAATCTCTTGACAAAGGCTTCCTTTCTAGGGCAATTGCTCTTGACATATCAAAAGGCCTTCGACAAGGTATGGCATAAGGGTCTACTTCACAAGATTTCCAGCTACGGTATAACTGGAAATGTTTTCCAATCATTAAATCATTTCTCTCCGATAGGCTCATAAGTGTAGTGGTCGATGGACAAAAATCAGAGGCCTGCAGTATTAATGCTGGAGTCCCTCAGGGGTCAATCCTGGGGCCAACTATCTCCCTGATCTACATCAATGACCTCCCTAAACACATACTTAAATCATTCGTTGACATCTATGCTGATGGCACGACCATCTACGGCAACACATCAAAGACTGTAAATGACAAAGTTCTCTCTGATTCTCTCTCCTCTGATCTCGAGCGCGCGGTTCAGTGGGAGAAGACGTGGGATGTTACCTTTAATGCATCCAAAACCAAACTCCTATATTTACATCATCAACGCTCTGATCCCCATCTGGCATCAATTGGGATGGATGGCTCTCGTCTGGGAGAGACCCCGTGTTTTGACAAGCTTCTGGATTTGACCTTTACTCCTGATCTGAAATGGAACACGTACATCAAGTTTGTTGCCAAGGTCGCTGGAAAGATGGTGGGATCCTTCTACCGCTCCAGAAGATATCTCACTACTGATGCATATATAAAAGCCAAGTACGTCCAAGGATGGAATACTGCTGCCATATCTGGGCAGGAGCTGCTAAAAAGAGCCTACCCTGCCTTGACAGAGCACAAAATAGACTTCGTGGCTTAGTGGGGGATGCCCTTTTCTCTACCCTGCAACCTCTCTTCCACAGAAGAGACGTTGCGAGTCTATCCTTGTTTTATCTTAATTTCCATGGCAGGTGCTCGTCTGAACTCAATTCCATGCCCCCCTCGCCAATCTTTCACGAAAAACACCCGTCCAGCCGAATCCACTGTGAAAAGTTTCCCCCACTCTTTATTTGTGCCTAAATCAAAACGTGGATTCCATGAACAAAGCTTCTTTCTTAGAACTGCACACCTGTGGAACTCTGTTCCGTCTGCCTGCTTCTCACCTGACTACAACTTGGATGTGTTCAAGTCCAACGTTAACAAATTCCTTATGAATCTCCCCCTTAAGTAAACACTTCATCAAATCTCAGCACTAACGTAATGTACTTGCAATAACCCTTATCCCGGAGTGGCTTCCGGGCCTTGATAAGTGGTGACCACTGTGTAAAAAAAAATCAAATCCGGTGACGTTACAACTCTACCAGGGTTATATGAACTGATTAAAAATAAACTAAGATGAATGTGCAAAATGTATTAGAATTTTTTTTAGTTTTGACTCACTAGAGACTATTTTAACCGGCTAAAGACCTTTAAAAGTACGGTTCATAAAAAATCTAATCATTTGAGGCTACTCGGGCTGCTCGGCGACTTTAACTTTCGGAGAGATATAGTTTGAAAATATGAAGACACAGACGGGCAGACATAGTGAGTTTTACAATTTAGATTATAAACATTTCCTGTTTGCAAGTTTTAAAAAACTCGGAATATTGTGTATAATGGACGTGCCGTCAAATAACATTACTTACTAGTATGCCGTCCGGCGTTGCCCGAATATAAAATACACATATCATATTTTCATTCATATCGATTGCTTATTAATTATTATATAATATATAGAAATGATTTCGAAAGTTCTAAATATATGATTTGGTACTATTCGCTAAAATCCAAATCAGCGCTTCAGCATTAGTCGTTACTATATGATCTACCGAAAGATTGGTATGAATGGGTATAAATTAAGCGACATCAAAATATGAATTTTTCCGGCTGAAAAACAGCGCAAGTGTACAACAGCCAAAATAATCTCTCTCTCTCTCTATATATATATATATGTGTGTGTGTGTGTGTGTGTGTGTGTGTGTGTGTGTATGTGTGTCTGGTCACGAATACGCTACTATATGGTTGACTATTTTAAAAAACTGATCACATACAATGATAGAAGATGTATGGAGACAGAGGAATAGGTATGTTTGATCCTGCAGAACGGTGGTTCATCAAAATAGTGGGGTCTGCGTTCGCGCCTGGTCCACAAAGTATGGAAAAAAAATTAAAAAAAAAACGTTTACAAGTGTTTTTGATATAGATGTACATAAGAATACTTTAAGTATGTTTGAACTTAAATAGGGATGGTATAATAAAATTGTGTGATCTGCGTTCGCGCCTTCCCTCCATAGAATGAAAATAGGCACAAATTTTAATTAAAACTTTTCATATCTATCTGCGTAAGTGTACTTTGATAATTATATTCCAGTTTGAAGAAATATGGTATAATAAAATTATGGGGGGTTCGTTCCATAGAGTGGAAATATGTCACAAAGTTTAACAAGGTTTTCTATATAGATCCACGGAATATTTTGATAAGTGTTTAAGTTTTAACAGGTATGGTATAATAAATTATGGGGTTTATCTATTTTATTTTTACTTTCATCATATTTAGCTTGGGTTTTGATACCCCCAAATTCAAAGTTATCTGTTTACAAACCTTCCTTTTTATAACCTATCATAATTTCATAAATCAGAGTCCATTTTCTGTAGGCTGTTTTTGAACCCAGTTTACGACGGGTACTTTTGCTAGTATATACAATATATATATATATATATATATATATATATATATATATATATATATTCAAATTTCAACTCTGTAAATCAGGTGTTCAGAGAGGATTTTGTAGAGACTTTTCGCACGCACACTGACAAGGTCAGTTATATATTCTCGTGTGCTAGAATTCAACGTGATTGTGAAAGGAAACCATTGATCTAATATGAAACCATAAAAGTAAATAATTAATGAAGGCTAGTTTTTCAAAGAATAGGTAAATTAGTAAACCATAATGTAATCGCTCGCATATTCATGGTTTTAGTATATTAAGAAATTGGTTTATGTAATTTTTAATATCAATGTCAGGGCGAGGAAAATACTCAAATTAATAGTTAACTAGATTATACAAAACTATGCGCGCACACACACACATATATATATATATATATATATATATATATATATATATATATATATATATAAAATTTTCAAATGAGCATCATAGCGTTTTTCCTCATAACGTCTTATATCCTTTGAATTCTTATTCTTTCTTAGAATAAATAATATCGTAAGAATTCGAAAGATTGGACAGTTAAAGGCGCGTTTCTTCATTGTTATTTACTGTTCAATGTTCAATTTTTCGTTTATATGTGTATATGTACTGGGAGCATGTGTGTATATGCGTACTTATATGTGTATATATTTAAAACTGACGTGGCACATTCTCATTGGCTATACCTCCTTCTCCTCCTCATTCCTTCCTTCTTTCCTTCCTTTTCCATTCCCCTTTTCACCGTGTATGCTCATACTTTCACTACACCGATGAAGACTGAAGGATCAGTCGAAAATGTTCCTGTAAAAAAGGTTTTTAATTGTTTTTCATATTTTTTGTATTCCTGCACGTCACCAATTGAAAACGAATAAAGAAAAGTTATAAGCTTTTATACTTTTCGCATTCTTTTTTATACATTTCCATTCATATATATATATATATATATATATATATATATATATATATATATATTAGTCATTACATGAATTTAAAAAATTATGACGTTAACTGTTGAATTTCAAATCTAAAGACAAAAAATACATTTGAAATATAATTCCTTATCTTAATGAGCGTAGGTTTCCTTATCAGTTGATTGTTAGATAATTTTATTCTGAAGTAATATATATATATATATATATATATATATATATATGAGAGACAGAGGCAGATATTAGCCTTATTTTATATGTAATACAAGATGGCTCTGCCAGCTTACAACCGCGTTTCAAATTTCCCTATTTTAACTAATTTCAACCGAAATGTAAAGTAATAAAAATTCATTATGTTTTTTTCCAAAAAAAAGACGTATTTATTCGTCCCAATATTGACATCTTGTAATTTTTATCAAAATGTATTCATCGTATAAACACGCCCCTAATTGAATCAAACAGACAAAAAACAGACAAAAGAGCGACTAGCTCGAGGAAAATATGGTGTTAACGCAAGCGAATGAGAGTGAAATACATTTACTGAACAAATTAGTCAGCCACTGAGTAGCTTCCCGGTTTTCTTCTCGCTTTGGTTTGTTGATAGAAAAGATGTTAGAGAATAAGTTTTTTAGTAAGCTATTTATTT
Source organism: Euprymna scolopes (assembly GCF_053919585.1). Classification (NCBI taxonomy): domain Eukaryota; kingdom Metazoa; phylum Mollusca; class Cephalopoda; order Sepiida; family Sepiolidae; genus Euprymna; species Euprymna scolopes. The sequence goes on from NC_136498.1 coordinate 46,814,475, forward strand.
TTTTTAATTAAACTGTTTATTATTTACTTTTTATATGGGCGAATTTATTGCATATGTACAGACTAAATAACACGCTAAATGTACACATACGTAACGCAAAATATTATCATGAACTGTTTAAAACATTTAAGGTAAATAAGCATTCAAATTATAAGATTTAGATTGTGTGTCAGTTTTCTGTATAATAGTTTTCAAACTATCATTGTGTGCTATTGATATACATAATTGTAAGTGGTTTATTTTATTGTGATACTAGCAAAGATACGCGCGCTTGCCTAGGATTTTGCTATAGGTTCGAGTACCAACTTAGCAGGTACTTGAGCGTAGAGCAACATCCCGACCTTAACAATTGACTTAACCTTGCAAAATGTGGTGCACCATTCCTAGATGGGGACCGTCATCATGCCAGGTTTGATCATGATCGGTTCAGTAATGTGGAGTGTTGGAGAGTTGTATACACACACGAACGCTACTACACATATATATATATATATATATATATATATATATATATATGTTATGAGGTCAAATACTTTTTAAATCTTTTCATCAAGATTTAAAGTGTATGCGTACCTGAATGGCTACTTAGGGTGAATTCGTATCTAAGGTATTTATTTGTTTGCATGAGGTAATATAGCGGTAAAAGATATTTCTAAGTTTAAGTCAGTTCAGAATGAAAATATGTATAATAATACACATATTTATTTAATCAACTTAAAGTGACAAATTGACTAATCTCTTTTCGTTATATAA
>NC_136498.1:46820227-46922727 GCF_053919585.1 Euprymna scolopes
AATGAGAAAGTGTTTATATATTTTTTACTTCCCAAATTAAACAAAAAACTCAATGTAATTTTCTACAGCTGTTTCACGTTAAGACGAATAACTATGAGGAAATATAAGTAACAAAATATTTCTGTTTACGCTAATAAGGGGGTCATCAGTAAAACCTCAAAAATCTTCAAGTAAAAAATGTATCAAATCTTTTCTATATGTCCCACATAAATCCGCAAAAAAACATGAACGATTTTTTATAACTCTAGCTCTAAACTAACCTTAACAGTGATTTGCTTCTTGCCAGTCTTTTTTTTTTCTTTTTACTCTAGTGCATCCCTAACACGTCAAATCGCCACTTGGACGTAAGTGGCTACTATTTGGAGATATGCCTAGGAAACATTAACAAGATGTTGGTTTACGTTAAGTTAAAACTTCTGTATATTAATACAGTCAGGAAAACATGTAGCAGAAAGGGAATTTAAAAATTTAGCTGGTCGATGGAAGAAGCTAATAGATAAGAATGCCTTCTGGCATTTGAGGACTTCAATAGTGAAGGGGTGTTATTTTGTTGCTAAGTGAGTTTGTCAGGGAACTGTACATAAAGGGGGCACAATTGCAACGAGTTCATCACGGCATATTCCATTAAAATGCTTCTAATTAGTTTCCTAGCACGATAAAGAAACCCACCTTCTTTGCAGCAACCTTCGCAATGTCCTCAATGAATTCGTTCAAGTTAATATTACTGTGCCAAAGGTTGATTTACGTTTGCTTTATAGTGATCAGAATTGCTAAATTATTAATCAGGTTTTTATAGAGGAAAACATAACAAAATCAAATGTATGTGTACGATCGTTTCGGAAACGGTATCCATTCAATATTTACAAATAATTTTTGTTCTTACATCGTTTTCTCATTTTACTTACAACTATTTTGAACTGTTTATGAAAACTTTCATGCAGCACGTTGTATACTAACGACACAATTTGGTTCTGTTTAAAATCAAAATAAACCTTTTCTTTTCTTTCAATTTGCAATACATTACGAGGAAAACACTTGCGAAAAATATACTCGAAAATTACCCGGGGGTTTATGTAATAATTTGAAAATTTACGGGAAAGGAAAATCTAATTAAATATTTTTAAATATTAAAAGAACCGAGAATCGAATCGGAATCGTAAATTTAGAACGGAATCGGTAATTGGATCGGAATCGGAACACATTTTGAAATCGTCTCACCTATATAAGGTGAGAGAGATTCATATATTTGGGCAGCATTTTTTCTCTCTTATGCATGTTTCGTTAAACAGCAAATATAATTCTTTTTTGTTTCTCTTGCGATCTATTTTTTTTGATTTGGCGGGCCAATGGTCGAACTCTGTCCGAGTGTAAAAAGAAATTTGCCATAATCTCAAACGTTTTCGACTTTCATGAGTCGTGTCATGAGGCGTCCGATCAATTCAAAAATGCGTTTAGTGGATTTATTTAAAATGTCTATTAAAATCATTAAAAGTGCTTAAGCGTGCCTTTCCCGTTATATTGAATATGAATGAATAGGGCTATCATATACGGAGCTCGATGCGCACACACACATAAACACACACATTCATATATATATATATATATATATATACATGTGTGTGCGTGTGTGCACGTGCAAGCATAGGTGTATATGTATACTTTATCTGAATATAACTACCTCAAATGCAAAACGCGATAAACGACATTTACAAGTTTGCTAAACTATCACGACCAAATATGTTATATTTCAACACTATGGCATGACCCAAAATCATCTTCTATACAACAATATCCGAATTTCACTTAGCTTTTCATCAATATAATTTTTTCATCACAATTCCCATTTTACATGTTTATAATTATTTGGATGAAACTCGCGATTTGATTTACTTCTTGTCATGTTCAATTTTTTTCAATTGAATATACATGTGTATATTACGTATGTATATGTATATATATATATTTTTTTACAAAGGCATCACCACATTATCAAGGCCCAGAGGCCACTCAAGGATAAGGGTTAAAGAGTGTACAGTAGAAATTGGTCAATATAGTAATCATTAGTAATGAAAATTTGGTAAATTTAATAACTTATATGGAACGGCTCATCAAGAACTTATTTACTTTAGACTTGAACACAACCATATTGTAGTCAGCCGGAAAGCAGGAAAACGGAAGACAATTCCACAGGCGTGCAGTTCTAAGAAAGAAGCTTTGTTCATGGAATCTACGTTTAGGTTTAGGCACAGATAAAGAGTGGGGGAAATTATTGATAGTGTTTACAGCTAGACGAGTGTTTCTTGTGAAAGTTTGGCGAGGGGGGACCATAGATTGAAGCTCAGTTGAACACTTTCCATGAAAATAACGATACATCAGAGACAAACTCGCAACATCTCTTCTGTGAGATAGAGGTTGCAAGGAGGAGAAAAGGACATCTCCTACGAGGCTACGAAGTCTATTTTGAACTCTATCAAGGCATGACAAGTCCTTTCTAGCAGCTCCTGCCCAGATGTGGCAACAGTATTCCATCCTTGGACGTACCTGGCTCTTATATAGATAGAGAATAGCATCAGCAGTGAGATATCTACTGGATCGATAGAAAGATCCCACCATTTTTCCAGCGGCCTTGGCAACATATTTGATATATGTGTTCCATTTAAGATCAGGAGTAATGGTCAAGCCCAGAAGCTTGTCAAAACTTGAGGCCTCCTGAAGACGAGAGCCATTCATTTCAATTGATGACAAATGTGGATTAGAATGTTGATGATGTAAAGAGAGAAGCTTGGTTTTAGATGGATTAAAAGTAACCAGCCACTCCTTTCCCCATTGTACTACGTGCTCAAGATCAGAAGAGAGAGAATTGGAGAGAACTTGGTCGTTTACTGTCTTAGATGTGGTACCATAAATGGTAGTGTCGTCAGCATAAATGTCTACAAATGATGTAAGGATATGATTTGGAAGATCATTAATGTAGATCAAGAAAAGAGTATATAATATATATATTAGTTTATTTTTTGTTGTTGTTGTTTTTTTGGAAAAAGAAATCCAGCAGAGTTCTCAATTAAAAGGAAAATCCGCAAAATAAGAGCGTATTTATATTTTGTATAAAGAAAGGATGAGTATTGGCTGAAGATTGCTTTATATGGAAATCTAAAACTGTCTTAATTATCGGACTTGAAACCGACGGTACCACTGACTTGTCTCATCTAACAACTTTCTGTACACAAAATACAATATATATATATATATATATATATCATTAATAATCTTTAATACCTACAGACACTAGTGTTTCACGTTTCCGTGCAGGAAGTTATGATTGTCGATGGTCGTAGGATTCAAACCAAGGAACGAAGTCATCTCTGTCTGTATTAGCTAAAAATAAACCACAGGGTTACCGTAAACCACAACGGTATTCAAGTGAAAGCAAACATTCATAAAGACATCAACGTGATACAAGAACTGTCTATAGTGATCGAGTGACTTAGCTGTCATGATCTCGCATGCAAACCAAATGACCGACGTTTACATTTCAACAGTCAGAGCTCTACTGCTAAGAAATTTCTTAAAAGGGGCGGAAATAATTATACACACATGTACAAACACTCACACACACACATTATATATATATATATATATATATATATATATATATATATATACGTGTGTATAATTATACCGTCCCTGCGTTTGTGTGTTTATACACGTAATACAAAGTTCCCACTCCCTCTCTTTACAGGGCACAATTTTGTCGTCCACTTTATTTCCAGTTCTACAGGTATCAAGGTAATCATAGCTCTATCTAGAGTTTTTTTCTTCATGCGACAGCTTGTATATGTTTTGACACAGCTCGCAATGCTGATCTAAAATAATACGGTTAAAAGGAGTGATTTAGTTGGATAATTACATTTATTGCGGAATGACAGTGCGTATTCCAAAAGTAATGCATCCTATTTTTTATTCTGCCAGAATGTAATGTAGGGTTGCAAATTGCATTGGTTTGATAACAGGACATGTATTCATGACCTGAAAAATTCATCTCTCTATTGCAGATAATGACTGTGAGATATTGTGAGGCAGCATTATTATCTCGTCGTGATTAACTACCTGAAATAAAAAAAAACAGAAGAGTTGGCCGAAAGGTGGTGAAACGTCAATAATTATAAAGATAAGGATTACAGTCCACAACAGAATAAATGCACAAATTATGTAGCCCTATCTCCAAAATTTTTAAATAAAAACTAATATATATATGATGTTTTTTTTTTCACTCCCTGCGTGCGGTAAAGGGAGAGGTTATCTGCCCTTTGTTTATATTCTAGTCTTCCCCACATTTTGGGGTCGTATTATTTGGAATTGCTTATAAAAAAATAAACCATCTTACATTTAAAAGCGATAAAAACCGTGCATGGAATTGTTGAAATCTCGTGGTGCGGTGTTAAGACATCAGGTTATGTATCAAGCGGTTGTGAGTTCGAGTCTCAATAAGTTTCGCTTTATTGACGAGAAGTGAAACTTCGAAACATGTCATGTCTATAGATAACTTAATGTTATGCACGTAGAAAATAGTTAAATATATATATATATATATATATATATATATATATATATATATATATATATATATATATAACATGCCGCTATGTTGCCTATAAGTGAAAAAAAATGGATGGTTGTTCGATTTCTACAAAATTCCGAGAGTATTTTGTAACCCCGCGTATCTAATTCCACCGTTCGCATTTGTAACCAGCATGCCAATCCAACACCCTGGCGGAAATAGAATGGTTAAATTTATGGAAATACATAACAGTGCTACTACATGCATATTAGTTCACGTTATTTGAGCGGAAAATTACCTGAGCGTGTTTTGCGGAATTAATCAAATACGCCACGCGGAGATTTGTCGATATCTGCAGTTGTGATTCGTAGCTTGTTGGTAGAATAGCATCCATCGTATATGCGCGCCTTTCGTTCATACCGTCCAAATCGATACATGACGAACGAGCATTCCTGGCAAACGACCCGCCACCTGCGCCCAGCCATCTCTCACTCTCTTTGTTGCCTCCATCGTGTTAAGACATTCTAAACAGGAAGCTACGTTTCTTTCGAAATTATTCGCACGTTTTGTTTCGTTGAATTCCTGCTCCATTCGTCTATGCGGTGGTCGCCCATCACTAAATTATATAGCGTCTATTTTAGACGCCGTCGACAACGGGAAAATCATTCTTTGTGAGACGGTTTTACGTGTTAGCCACTTGCTTGCTTTCAAACAATGTAGAAATGTTTCCACTTACGGGTAACAATAAGATCTACGCTTGAAACTAACTGATTATAACGTCGCGGTGGCGTTGTACACAATGAAAGAATTTTGTTACCTGCGATTGATCTAGAGAAAAGGGGAGATAACTAGTGGCGCATAATGAGATAGAGAGGGAAAGATACGTAAATAGGGGAAAAGAGACGCTGGCATATAGGGAGTAAGTAAGAGGAAATTACATAGGGCCGAATGTAATGTACACCGGGAAAGATGAGGTCCTGCGTAAAGAAGTGGATGCAAAAGGTGAGATAGGTGTGCGTACAACGAACACTGGAAAGAATCAGACAAGAGGGGGAGGAGAAAGAGTGGAATAAACATACGTAATGGAGATTGCATGAAATAGGTAAACATAGAAAAGGATAAAGAAAAGGTTTGAGGTAAGCGTATAGAGATGGAAATAAAGAAAGAGTGAGTCAGGCGTATATAGAGAAAAGCATAAGAATGAGACACACACACACACACACATATATATATATATAAAATAAATAAATAAAAATAAAAATTACAATAAGTTTACCAAGGTAATCAAAATGGTAAACTTAAAATATATTATAAATATTAAAGAGTTAATATTTACAAGTAAAGTAATCTCAACCAGATGTAAAAGCTCAATGAAACCGAAAAGGAAATAGAGCTTATAATATGAACAAATGATTAATAAAAATGTTAAAAGACATCTTGAAAAAGAGTTAAAAACATATTTAATTTTAAAAAAGGAAGCACAAGATAAGTTATCTTGTGCTTCCTTTTTTAAAATTAAATATGTTTTTAACTCTTTTTCAAGATGTCTTTTAACATGTTTTATTAATCATTTGTTCATATATATATATATATATATATATATATATATATATATATATATATATATATATAGGGAGAGAGAGAAAAAAGAAACACAGGCACACATTAATAAAAGCCATCGAGAAACTGGGACGAGCATACATATAGACAGACATAAAGAAAGACATAAATAGAAACGACATGGGAGAAGTGGGACATGCATACATAGGGAAAAATATATAGAAAGTGAGATAAGCCTACATAAAGAAAGTTATGGAGAAAATGAGACATATATACAGAAAGACATGGCGAACCTGAGGCTGGTATATAGATGAAGATGGATTACGATCGGGATATGCATACACAGAAAATATTGCGAATGAGTGAGAAAGCATACATAGACAGAATTTGCGTGTTCGTTCCCTCTATACTCGAAAACGATTAGGCCGATTTTTATAAAATTTCACATAAAAGAACTTCATGGGCCTGGTATTGTTCTTAGATGGGAGTTGTATCGTAAAGTTCTCGATAAGTTTCGATAATCAATAATCGATTAATCTAATTAAAGAAGGAACAGGCGATTTCGACTGAAGTTAACACCTTACACAGCCTAACATCACTAGTGCATTTGAGAAGTTTTATCACCACACAAGCTGAAAAGTTCGACATATAAAATCAACAGTAGTTTCTTTGATATGACAGGGACGCTTTCGAAATGAATGTTTACTGTTAGAGTACAACTGGATTATTATACTTGACTTTTTGCATTTCGACTTTAATTCAGCCGTTATATAAAAAAAAATTATAGAATTATATTTACAAATAATTTTATAAAATCAAGACTCTGTATAGTGCAAGGTAGACTACAATGTAGTGTGAATCAAGTCATAGTTAGAGGCATGAAAGCTTTCTCAAGGTGCACAAGGATGAGTCCCGGACCAGATAATGCAATCAATCGATTTGATTTAAAATAGGCGATTTCGCTGATTTACTACGGCATAATCGCGTTGACGCACAAGTTCCCGTTGGATCACCGACTTTAAGCAACATTGAATCTGGTCAGTGCTAAATGGGTGACCATTTCGGGCTTCCATGTGCTGTATGTGCTCTCCGCTTATCTCAGCATTGTTTTCAGTCGGCCTGGACTTCTTCTTGCCACTTGACACAAGCAGTGCCGATTCAGAAGTGTGATTGTAATCGCGCAACCCTTGCCTCACAATTATTCCCACAGCTGTCCTTACAATATGTGTGTGTATTTATTTTTAACCACCAGTTGATATAGTAGTATTCCGTTTTGTTTATAATCAACTAAACTAATATTTTCATTCTTTATAATTCCAGTGACGTCTAAAACACGGGCAGATAGAGAGAGAATGGCGGGGTGAAAATAAAAGCGAATAATCAGAGATATGAGATGTAGTTACCGATAAAAAGTGATAGTTGGGTTACTTGCTGAGGTAATTGCAATTTACGGCTAATTAGAACAGCTAAGGATATTTCGGAATCCAATCCTAAACGAAAGGAATATTTTAACATGTATTTAGCTTGATTATAAATACACAGGAAATAAAACGTAAACGAGCATTTATTCAAGTTTGCTTTAGTACAACAAGGCCAATAGCCATTAGTCGCGTGCTCTTCTGTAATGAATGAATATGTGAATGTAGGATTGACATGAAATTCTTAAAGATAAACTAAAATGACCGAAAAATGGGTTGAAATGACTTAAATAAATAAAAAGTAAATGGCTTAGAATGACTTTAATGAACTTAAGGATGAATGGAATGGCCTTAAACATGAATTGAATGCTTAAAAAATAACTGGAATCCTTCAAAAAGAACTTGAATGATCTGGAGAATGACTTGAATGGCTTTGAGAGTGACTGGTTGCAAAGTGGGTGATCATTTTACATTAAATTAATACAGAAAAGTGATCCCCCACTTTATATCACAATGTTTCAAACATAAGTACAGAATATAGTAAGAACAGATACTACACTTTGATCTTGGCCAAAAAGCTAAGAACAGCATCTATTAACAACAGACCTTTGATCTTAACCAAAAAGCCCAAGCACAAAAGTGTTACCGACCGACCGACCGACCGACCGACGGACGGACGGACGGACCGACGGAGTGACTTATAGAGTCGCTCGCACGCAACTAAAAATTATAGGAAAGTTTAAATATAAAGGACGATGAACGCCATTTTCACAATTACAAAGCGGTCACTAGAAATATTTTTGTATTTTAATCCGACTTAACATCTAAAATCATATTTTACCTAATGACATCGATATACGTTATGTTTGCTTTCAATGATAATGATCCTTTAGTCGAAATGAAATGAATACAGAGATGATATTACCAAGACTGGTATAAAATGTAGACCTTCATTGATTGCGCTAGAAAAATAGGCCCACTTGTATATCCTAACAAAGTCACCATTCAGCTATTCATGAACTAATGTTGCCATATATTGGTTTGTGCATCAACCACTCGTCTCTCTCATTTGGATATGGGTTTAAAATTGTCTTCAATCTAATACGCTGTGTATTTTAAAACAAGCACAACGGACTTCCTATCCCTGCAATGGTGTAGCCCTGCGCTATTTTTCAATAACTTGAATGGAATGTGCTCATAGCACTAGAACCACCTCGGCCTATATACTCCGACTAACCCGATAAGAATCAAAATACCACGCACGTATTGTAGAGGTCTCTCAGTGCCGGAAAGTCTTTTACTGGAGAAGTTTATTTTCTCAAACTCTTACACCTTGAAATTTCCCTTCCCTGCATCCTGTTTCACCCGTTGTCCTAAGATGTAATAGTCTATATATCTATAAAAGTGAGCATATGTGTGTGAGAACAACTCTCAACCTATATACTCGACCAATATTTGATCTACCGACTTGAAATTTGGCATTGAGAGTATTCAGACGTGTGGAAAACATTTTAATCGGCTTTCATCCGAAAAAAAAAGGCTGCTAATGGGGTCAAAATTGAAAAATTGGTATTTGATGGTGATCAGGCTTTTATCAGTTTGTCAACTGTTTTACGTCTTCACATGTGCGAATCGTTCACATGAAAGCTTCTTTGTGTTAAAATAGGTAGGTTTGAAAACATTTTTAAAGAGCGTCGCAAGATGGTCTAATGGTTATCGTTCTTGGCTCACTGTCTTTAGGTTTTGATTTCCATCTCAGCTCGAGTAGTTTTTTTTTTACTTAAAAGTGAATTGTTTAGAAAAAAAGTATAATACTCGCATGCACAGGTCTCATTTTATTTTCGTTTATTTTTACGTAGTTTGTTTAAGGAATTTAACGTTACGTTTAATTTCGAGCCTGCTGCTCAACTTTCTACTTAGAATGTACCTGCAAAAGTATGTCATAATTCATATTAGGCCCTTAAAACTAAATAGTAATATTCCTCGTTTGGAGTGAATATAAATATAAAATTGTATATCTTAAATGTATTCGTCGTTTTCTATATATCTATAAAAGTGAAAATGTGTGTTATTACCAAATAACTCTGTCAATTTTCCGTCAGGAGACTTGAGATTTGGTTTGTAGCCAGAAATTTGACTGTCAAGAGGCCAAAGTCCGACGATTTGACATTTGAAAACTCCACCAAACTCCTCCACTAATTTTGGGTCTAAACACTTGAAATTTTATATGTCGGTTACTTGGACATGGATCAAACTTTTTAACTTGAGTTTAGCCCAAAAGAATAAACGTTAAAGGGTAAAAAATGGGGTCAAAGTTTAAAACAATTGACCTCTGCGGTCTCTACCAAATTATTCAATCAATTTCTGGTTTAAACATTTGAAATTTTACATAAAAGGTATTCATAGATATGGCAAGCTTTTTAATCGGTTTGCATAATAAAATTTATCTGCCAAGGGGTTAAAGTTCAAAAGATTTCACCTTTGTAGTGTCTAGCAAACTACTCAACTAATTTTGCGCCTACACATTTGAAATTTATACATAACAGGTATTCAGACATGCGGCAAGCATTTTAATCAGTTTTGAGGCGAAAATTTGGCTGCCAAAAGGTCAAAGTTAAGAGTTGACCTTTGCAGATTCTATCAAATTCCTTCGCCAATTTTGGGTCTAAAGACTTGAAATTTTAGATATAGGTAACTTGGACATGGGTAAAAATTTGTATTTTCATTTGAGACCAAAAATAAATGTTAAGGGATCAGAACTGACGGCGAAGTTAAAAAATAAATTGCCCTCTGCAGTCTTCAGGAAATTACTAAGACAAATTTTGGTCCAAACATTTGTAATCTTAAAGTGTATTCACACACAGGGCAAATTATGAACCGTACATAGGACCCAAGCAGAACCGGGCTGAACTGCTAGTATTTAATATTTCAAATTAAACAAATGTAACTCATCAGGTTTTACATTCGAATTCCATTTTTAGTTTGTGTTTTTGCTAAAACCGATAAAGGAGTTTGTATACAAAGAGATAAAAGTGAAACCTGATAATCATATGATATTTCACCTCGCAATGCTTATGTATCTGATTGATTTTCCTCCTTTGTAAACGTGTGCCCTTCCTTCTCGCACGTTGAGGATAATGTGCTCAAAAGGCAATTTCCACGCAACATTACTCTCTCTTGACTTACTTCCCCTCGCTTAAGCCAGAAACTTTGATATATCTGACTTATAGTTGCATTGAATTAATAACACAATTGTGTTCCTCGTTCGTTTGATGTTTGCCCCTTGCCGTCAAACAATGGCACGTTTACGGACGGGCAGTTCGTTTTACTTCTTTTTTTATTCCTTTTTTTTATTAACTGTCCAGCTCACTCTCATTCACTTCTTTTCACCGAGTTTCTTTCACTCGGACTTAACCATATCTAGCCATATCTGCACGCACATGTCCACTCGTACGCTCGGACAGCCTTACATGTATACAGCCGTCCATATACACTAATACATATCCTTTGTGTCGTCTTTTATATTCGACTTGTTGAACAGGTTTCTTTGACTTCAATTCGACTCATAAAGGTGCATTATTATAAAGTTTTAGGGCATTATTAAAAAGCTATTGTCTATATATTAAGGTAGATGGAAATAAAGACGAGATGAGAAATTATAGTGGAAAATATCGATTACATATACTGATTTTCCTTTTGTATTTCCTTACATTTGTATATATGAGTTATATAAGGTCCCTGCCTTCGTCGGGTCAATCTGAAGATTTTTATCAACTTTTTTTTCTACTAGTTTCATCATAGTTAATCTTTTAATGCTTTTAGAAAACCCATTTCTAGTATATATATATATATATATATATATATATATATATATATATATATTAGTAAGTTATAAAATATATATATAGCAATTAAGCTACACAATATTCCGCGTTTCATTCTCGTGAGAATTCGTCAGGCTGACGAATTCTCACGAGAATGAAACGCGGAATATTATGTGTAGCTTAATCGCCATATATATTGTTTAACTTACTACGTAGCTCTACCTATGTATTGAGCACTGTTGAGGTAAATACTTAAATTTTACTGATAAAATTATACTTTCGTATATTTATTTACGTGATTAAACGAATTAGTTATATATATATATATATATATATATATATATATATATATATGTATGTATATATTAGTAGTTATCCGATAGATAAATGATATTATCACTTGATGTTCTTATTAAGAGCTTTCTTTGATAAAAAAGATATCAATATTTGATTCTGGTTAGTTACTCCTTTTGATGAATCGTTGTAGTCTGTTAAGTGCAATGTAATTCGATTCTAATACTTCCAGAAAATAATTTAACCAAGTTTGCTTTTTTTTTATATACAAATATAAAAGGCCGTACTGTTTCTAGTAGTCATATCATCATCAATGTTGTTTCCATTGTATAAGGATAACTCAATAATTCAGTTTGTATCAAACATGTCTGTGCATGATAAATTCCTGTCACAATGCAACATGTTTTGTTACTACAAATGGGACTGGAACGTAATGATGAATACACGTATTTACACCGCATTGTTGCCTTGACTCATGAATAAAACTTTAGGGCAACTAGTGTGAAATGAATAAACCGATCAGTATTATCTCCTCAAAAGCCATCAGGATATATATATATATATATATATATATATATATATATATATATATATATATAATTATATATATATTATGGCAGTAGTGTTCAGTTTCCTAGAAGTACATTCAATGAAACATGTGTCTACCAAAAAGTGCTCAATGAGTAAACAGAGCAGGTATATTAACTTTTTTTATTCAAACATTGATGGCTACATATGTGCATACATGTTTCTGTAATCACCCTGGCTCGGGAGATTACATCTTCAGGTTAAGAATTACCCTCGAAAACTGTTTTAGAGGGTAATTCTTGGCCTAAAGACGTAATTTCACAAACACGAGTGATTTTAGAAACATGTATGCAAATATGTAGCCATATATGTTTGTATAAATAAATTTTATATATATATATATATATATATATATATATATATATATATATATATATATATATATATATATATAGCTAGTCTATTTTGCGTCTCTGTGGATATGTCTCTCTATGTTTGTCCCATATTCATCTCTCTACCTTTAACTTTCCAATACATTCCGGTTCTGTGTCCCTTTTTATTTATTTTCTACTCCTATCTCTTTTCTCTAGTATTCTCTTCTATCCAACCATATCAACCGCTTTAAATTTATTTTTATTTCTTTATTTCTATCTCCTCTCCTTTTTTATCATTCTGCTTCCCTTTTACTTTCTATAATATTTCACCTATTTGCTTTGCACCATTCTCTCTCTATCTTTCCCTCTATAACTCCCCACTATTATGTGTATGTGCGTGAACCCCTATCTCATAGTTCCCTTATAAACTCTCTCTGCTTGACTCGATCTTTGTCTTTTTTCTCCTGGTCATTATTCTTTAGCTCACTATCTCTTTCTATAACTCCTTTGCTATCACATTATCCCTCTCATACTTTTATTTCATTTTCAATTGCTCGCTTTCTTTTCTTTTATTTTTTCTACCTTTTCTATATCCCCCCTCATTTTTTTATATCCCCCCTCATTTTTCTATATCCCCCCTCATTTTTTATACACCCTCATTTTTTATACACCGTCACTTTCCTATATCCCCCCGTCACTTTCCTATATCCCCCCCGTCACTTTCCTATATCCCCCCCGTCACTTTCCTATATCCCCCCCGTCACTTTCCTATATCCCCCCCGTCACTTTCCTATATCCCCCCCGTCACTTTCCTATATCCCCCCGTCACTTTCCTATATCCCCCCCGTCACTTTCCTATATCCCCCCCGTCACTTTCCTATATCCCCCCCGTCACTTTCCTATATCCCCCCCGTCACTTTCCTATATCCCCCCCGTCACTTTCCTATATCCCCCCCGTCACTTTCCTATATCCCCCCCGTCACTTTCCTATATCCCCCCCGTCACTTTCCTATATCCCCCCCGTCACTTTCCTATATCCCCCCCGTCACTTTCCTATATCCCCCCCCGTCACTTTCCTATATCCCCCCCCGTCACTTTCCTATATCCCCCCCCGTCACTTTCCTATATCCCCCCCCGTCACTTTCCTATATCCCCCCCCGTCACTTTCCTATATCCCCCCCCGTCACTTTCCTATATCCCCCCCCGTCACTTTCCTATATCCCCCCCCGTCACTTTCCTATATCCCCCCCCGTCACTTTCCTATATCCCCCCCCGTCACTTTCCTATATCCCCCCCCGTCACTTTCCTATATCCCCCCCCGTCACTTTCCTATATCCCCCCCCGTCACTTTCCTATATCCCCCCCCGTCACTTTCCTATATCCCCCCCCGTCACTTTCCTATATCCCCCCCCGTCACTTTCCTATATCCCCCCCCGTCACTTTCCTATATCCCCCCCCCGTCACTTTCCTATATCCCCCCCCCGTCACTTTCCAATATCCCCCCCCGTCACTTTCCTATATCCCCCCCCGTCACTTTCCTATATCCCCCCCCCGTCACTTTCCTATATCCCCCCCGTCACTTTCCTATATCCCCCCCGTCACTTTCCTATATCCCCCCCCGTCACTTTCCTATATCCCCCCCCCGTCACGTTCCTATATCCCCCCCCCCGTCACGTTCCTATATCCCCCCCCCGTCACGTTCCTATATCCCCCCCCCGTCACTTTTCTATCCCACTTTTTCCACTTCCCCTCTTTCTCTATATCCCCGGGTCTTTCTTACCATTCCCATTGTTTCTCTCTATTAACCCTGTGTCTATTCATCTATTCTCCTTTCTCTCTCTAATCACCCCTCTCTCTATCTTTATATATTCACTGTTCTTTCTCTTTTCATACATCTTTCTTTGTCGATTCATCCCCTCTTCTCTCTCTCTCTCTCTCTCTCTCTCTCTCTCTCTCTCTCTCTGTGCATATATATATATTCATCCTCTTTCCTTATTCATTACTATTTCTCTATATCCATCCTATTTCTCTATTGATTAAATTCCGCTCTATGTATATACGTATTCTACCCTCTCACTCTATTTGCCCAGTCTTTCTTTATTCGCCCACTTTTTCACAATTTATTCTCTCTCTCTCTCTCTCGCTCTATTCACCTCTCTCCATTTTTCTCACTCTCTCTCTCCGTCTACATCCTTGTGTCTGTTTTTGTATTACTCTTTTTTCTTTTTATTATTTCTCCCTCTTTGTCTATAACTCTTTTTGTATCATTTCTCTCTTATTTGTATCATTTTCTGTCTTTTCATCAATCTCCCTATTTGCATCATCTCTACCTCTCTTTGTTCCAATCTCTTACTTTGCATCAATCTCTCTTTCTACATGATAGAACGATGAACGTGTCGCATTAAAGAAAACACTACAGCCTTATTTTCAAACTTGTATGTAAAAATCAATTCAAGTAACTTGATTATGTAGTAGAGCTGACAGGTATTCAATGTACCTACTTTCAGTCTCAACCATCGCCTCGACACTGGTTCAGAACTGGGAGCATATCTTTTCCACAAGAGCTGGCGGGAGCTCGGCGAATACTCGGCGGGTTGCAGCAATCAGCGTGGCTTTGGTCTTGTGAGAGGTCGTATTTGTGATGTTCCCGACGTATGGCTAACGAAGTAGTCATATGGGTTCGGGGAGGGGGCAGTCATAGACGGGGACAAAATCGTAGCAATCCTTCTGAAGACAAACTTTGGTCGTTTTGGACGTGGGCCGGCGCCGATTCCTGCTGCCATAGCCAGGATTTGCCAGCAGGTACCTGATTTCACCAGACGATCACCACACTCATCAGCACATCCAGCCGACGATCACCATACTCATCAGAACATTCAAGCCGACTGCAGAAAGTGTAGTTGCATGATGTGGGCCTCACTTGAACACACACAAAAGACCATAATCGTTTCCGGAAGCTTTGTTGAGTCCGGATTTGCATTTTAAGAGTCCTGGCAATGGTCCTGTAGTGATAACTTGGATCAGTAGAGAGCATGAGTTGTAGAGCGGCGCATCTCCGATCTCTCTCATTGAACATTATGTCACTTTCAGACATGATAGACGGCTCCCCTCACTCTGGCGAATTTTACACAACATGCTAACTAGTAGATGATCTGCCACAGAAAAAGAAAACAGGTTTTGAAACGGAAATGGAATCATGTCTTTTCTAGGATGACAATTTTATCGTTCTACCATGTGTTACTTTATCTGTATTGCTCTCCTTTTTTCTATAACTTGTTTCTCTCTCTCTATTTATTCTATAGTTCGATTCCCAATACTTTCCGTTCCTCGCTCTCTGTCTTATCCACTCCCACTACAACTTCTCTAAATCTATTTCTTTCTTTCTTTTTTCTTCACGTTCTAATATTTGTGTGTCTTTCTCTGTCCATTTTGTGTATCTCTCTATATTCTTTTATTTCTTCTCTTCTCTCATAAATCCGCCTTCATCTTTCTCTACCGACACTTTTATATGCTTTGGCTTTAATCGACTCCTGTGTGTGTGTGTGTGTGTGTGTGTGTGTGTGTGTGTGTGTGTGTGTGTTTGAGAGAGATATGTCAGGTCACATTCCCCCCTTGCTCTCTCTATCCTACTACGTCGGTACTTTTTCTGCCCTGTCTTTAATCGACCACGTTTTCCGTTGTTGAGGTTGCGGAGGGAGAGGAGCACATTATTTCTTCTGTTTTTCTCCTCTCTTGTCGATTTGAATATAAACTTGATTCTTTTCTCGGTTAGTCTCTAATTAAGATTGGCCCAAATAGAACTGAAATCAATGATCTTATTTCAAGCCCAACGACAGCAGCCTCCATTCATTAATAAAGTAGCCCCGCTATCACCACCACCATCAACACTCCGACACCCCTTCGCCATCCTTATTATTACTAGCAAACATATGCGTATTCAATGGACGCAAATATTTAATATCTTGAGAATCGATACTAATATTAGAGACACATGCTTCTGACTTTGTAGCTCTGGATCTCTGCCTGTGTGTTCGGTAAATACGTTTAGGCTATGAGACATAGGATCTTGAAATCTTGTAGCAGTGATCGCCTACACAAGCGGGCCTGTCATAAGTGGATCATATTTGTCCCTTTTCGTATTAAGATATATTCGAGGATAAAAGAGATTTAAATTTTCGTATATTATGGGGCACATTTCGAATACTTTAGGGGTATTTAGTTCTCTCCCTCTGCAAGCAAGTCTGTGAGACAATAGTCGGTAAGTGGGTTTGAGAATTTAGCGCCCCGAGTAGAGGAACTGTAACCTGCAAAAGGTGATTAGCAAAAACCTAACCTTTTCTAAAAGATAGAAGGTTAAGCTTGGAAGAGTGGACCTCTTAGAACTGCACTAAACAAAGATGACACCGCAATCAGCAGGGACTATATCATTACAAGAATGGTTTATTTTTGTTGATGTGGGGCGCCGGGGATAAAATCCCAAGCCGAGAAAGATCATATATCTCGAAGGTAACATTTTTCATTGAAGAGCACATGTTGATCTTGATGTTTCCTATTACGTTTTACGCAACACTCCGGAAATAACAGAGCTGTATCGTAAGTGTCTATGAGTACCAACAATAAACAACTGCTTCATTGTCTCCTAACTTCATTTTAGAGGGTACTGGCAGAATTACACGTTAAAAGTGTAATATAATTCTATAATATTTTGTCTTTCCCTTA
Organism: Euprymna scolopes; assembly: GCF_053919585.1. Lineage (NCBI taxonomy): Eukaryota > Metazoa > Mollusca > Cephalopoda > Sepiida > Sepiolidae > Euprymna > Euprymna scolopes. Next base: position 46,837,503 of record NC_136498.1, read on the forward strand.
TTTTTCTTTTCCGTCCAATCAAGATACGCTTTTATAAATTTCTCGATAAATGAGTCGGCATAATGGAAGTAACTTCTTCAAAAAAGTTTACATTCTTCCCTTTAGTTGGTGCATAAAGTTGTTGGTAACAAATTCACCACTGGCGATATATAGACCAAAGAATGCATACTTAAAAAAAAATGTTTAAACATTATTCAACTGGAGCAATACCGATCAAGCAATTCTCAACTTTCTTAGTGCTTGTTTAGCAGTTTTGTGGGTTTTTTTATTTGTTTTACGTTTATCTGGATATAAACACAGAAAACTCCTTTGTCTATGAATTCATAACAATCACTCGCTTCTGTTCAAATGTATATACCTTCTTTTTTTCAAATCATTATCTCTTCAAACAGTTAGTTTCGGATTGGAGATAGTTTTACAAGTGAATTGTGATTTAGGAGTCACATTTATAAGGATATCCTAACGGAGAAGATTTACAGCTCGATGTTAATTCACATTACATTTAAATTACTGCATGCAAATAAATTGAAGGAGCAGTAAGGGAAATGCATTTTTATAAAACTATATTTTAGTTCTTAGATGCAAGTGCACCTGATAGTACCTTCAATATCTTTCCAGACTATTTTCGTATGGCCATTTTTATTATACATAAAACTCTAATTCCTTTCGAAGTAATCTCCTCTCGTTGCAATGCACTTGTTTTAGTATCCCAACAATTTCTGAAAGACCCCATGAAATCTTCCTTTTTGTAGTGTCAATGACCCTCGTCACAGCCTCTTTCGTTTCCCCGATTTTCTCATAACGACGGCCTCTACGGTTTTCCTTGAACTTAATGGATTAAGAAAAAGACACAGACAGCAAGGTCTGAACTATATGGAAGATGAGGAACTGTCTTGATGCCCATCTTGGTCAAATGATCTGAGACGTTCCTTATCCATGAAATTCTTTATTTGGCCAATCAACTTTGGAGTTCTGATTCATTACTCTTCCCACACCTCATCATCCCTCGTAGACTCCCTGCCTTCTTCAACTCACTTATGCTATTCAAAAACTGGGGCTTGAGTCATTCAAGATTGTTCAAAAGCAGATTGAAGCATTCCATGCGTTTTTGTGGCATTTCCCCAAGTTTGAAACAGAACCTTATTGTATATCGTTCTTCTGAAGTGTCTTCCGGCCCAGATCGCATTTCTTTAAATTCACAAACTGTGACAATCAGGCTTTAATTGGGTGCATTCCAATTTCTGTTGTAGCTGTTCATTTGAGTCTGAAATCATAAAAATTGGGCAGTCATCTCATAAGATGAATAGCCATTGCCAAGAGTCTACAACAATTTTAACTGCATCTACCAAAAAGTCTGGAAACTTATTGAAGGCACCACGTAAGTGCGCCTGATTTGCTATGAGGATTTAAAAATTAAATACTTAAAATCTCGATGAATGTCAGAAAACATTTTAAAGAAAATAATCAGAAAACTTATCAGAACAATTTCATCAGATTTGACACGAAGACGCATGAAAAAATCCGGGAAGTATTTCATCACGGTATTACCAACAACGGCTATAGTTTGATATTTTTTCCAGCTTACGGTGTTCTTTTTTTTGTATATATTTGGAAAATGCATCCCCTTCCGTATATCTTGCGTGTGTTTGTGTGCTATTAGAAAATATTTTTTTTAACATTGAGAAAACTTTGTGTCCTCCTCCCTTCTGTGTTTTTGTCTCCCTCTTAATCGCCAAGATCTCTCTCTTTATCTATATTTATCTCTCTCTCTTTATCTATATTTATCTCTCTCTCTTTATCTATATTTATCTCTCTCTCTCTTTATCTATATTTATCTCTCTCTCTTTATCTATATTTATCTCTCTCTCTCTTTATCTATATTTATCTCTCTCTCTCTCTTTATCTATATTTATCTCTCTCTCTCTCTTTATCTATATTTATCTCTCTCTTTATCTATATTTATCTCTCTCTCTAAGTTAACTTTTCTCTGTTTGTGATCCTTCTTCTTGCACTCTCTTTCTCGTTACTCTCTGTCGCCCCTTCTTTCTCTCTGCCTCGTCACCTTCTTTCTCTCTTCCTCGCCCCGTCTTCTCTTTTCTCCTCGTCTTTATCTTTGTCTCTCTATCTAGCCCCGTCTCTCTCCATTTTTCTGTCGTTACTCAGTATATCTTTCCTTACTTGTTACTCTCTCCTTCTCTCATTCACTCATCTCGTTCTCATTCACCTCTCTCTCTCTTTCTCGTTCACCCCTTTCTTACACTTTCTTATTCACTCCTTCCTATCTCTAATAAAACTCCTCCTTTTAACTCCTGCCTTCCTGGTTATCCACGTCGTTTTTCTTCAAACGTTTGGACTCTGCCGCCTTCTCAGATGAATTCGATTCGCCCCAAGTGCACATAAAACACGGATTATTCTTCAATCGGCAACCCGACTCGATATAGTACATGTTTTGTTATTGAAGTTGTTCCTCTTTCTGTTTACGCCTCTCCCTGTGTGTCTCTCGCCCTGACTGATCTCTCTCCTCATCCCTCTGTGATCAGACATTCATCTAAGAATGAGCAGATCGTCTTACGGCGCGCGCAAATTGTTAAAGCGCAAGATTCCAGTGGTTTCTCCAGGAGAAATTGCATCCCTGTTAAACGGGTCAGCTAACCAATAGATTTACGATTACATCGACTTAAAATAATCGTAATTAAGTCTTAGTCGGTTGACTATTTCAGTAAATAGACAGCAAACAAAGCATTTTATTTTTCCAATTACTTTGCAGTTTTAAAATGAAGGAGGCGTAAATCTGGCTTTACAAATATTACATGATAATTTTAATCACCCGATTATCTTTTTAGTTCCAGGAGTACGAAGTTACGTAGAGACGAAGGAAGTGATTGTGTAGTATTTCCGCGCTCCCTAAAAAGGAAATGGGATCTATTCACTGCTGTTTGGTGTTCGTTACATTAATAAAATAATTATAGCTTAAAAAATATAACATCAATTTTATATTTTCATCATGCTTAAAAACATGAATTCAAAACATAAACGATAATAAAAGTGAATAAATGTATTTCTAAACATTTGAAAATTATTTGAATATTTAAAAAGTTCTTTTGCTTTAACTACATATTAGACAAACAAAAATGATATTTAATACTAGCAAGGAGATCCGAGGTTGCCCGGACTGATTGTGGATCAACACATGTTCAAAGCTACCATACAGGGCTTGTCATTAAAATCGGTGAAATCGCCTTTTTTCCAATCAAATCGTTAAGAATCCTATCACGTTGTAATGGCAGAAAGCTTTACATGTCTCCCTGCAGTGACTTAGTCCATAATACATTGGCAGGTAAAAATAACTGCTAAGAGTCAAAATTGAAAACAAATAGTACTTAGGCTAACTAAGTTGACCTAAAGTGATCTTGTATGCAAGTGAAAATATAAGTTTATTATTAATTGCACTGTAGAGAACATTCTGTTGATTTTAGGAAAGTAATGTATATAATGGCTCGAATTAAAGTTTAAAATGCAAAGCCAAGTATCAGGGTTTAATTATACTCTAAGCTGAAGAAGACATTTCGATCTCGCCTCTGTCTTATCAAAGAATTTACTATTGATTTATACGCTGTGGCATTCTGCTTGTGCAGTAATAAATCTTCTAAACTGCACTCGTGATGTTAGGCGGTATAAAAGTGTTTACTTGAGCGAAAATCAGACTTCCTTCTTTAATCTTATTTTATTCGATTACCGATTTTCAATATTTGCTGGAGGCAGTTCTATATTTACAAAATGTATTATTTGATTTTAAAGATGAATGACTTTGAAACACTAGCATGGCGCCTGACGTTGCCCGGTCGAAAATAAGCCTAAATATGATACTTTAATTTATGTAGATTTCTTATTTATTATTATAGAGTTCATTATCTATGATTCTATTCCATTGTACTTAATAAATAGTAATTATCTAAAAAGTAAAAAACAAAAAAAAACAAAGATAAAATATGACTTGGGGGCCCATCAGCTACATTCGAGACCAAAAGTTATAGCGCTTAACCCTTAGTCATTACCGTATGGGCTATCGACAGCCGGATAAGAATTCATTAAAAATAAACCGACTTTAACGTATAAGCACATATTATCGAATATGAGAGCACTTTAAGTCGACATGCCTGCCAAGTTCAATTTTGACCCCTAAGCATCTATTTGGTAGAATTGGCTAAAAACATGTAAAACGACGGTCCACAACTTTGTCATCATTTTACTCACCTCGTACCGCTCTGTAACCTTGTGTCAAGGAACAGATCCAATTGGAAACATAGAGACGAACACACATAGTTGGTTTTATAAATTAGTTTTGTGCAGTATTCTTATCATATATATATATATATATATATATATATATATATATATACACACACAATGTTTAAAGATTGTAATTTCCTATACTCATCTCAGCAGCAGCCATATAGCGTAACTGTGAGAAGCGTTAGCTGTCGCCTAAGAAAAGACGTGATTCCTTTTCCGGTTGATAAAAACCGGGGTTTTTTTTTAATTTGTTTTTTGTTGTTTTTTATTGTTTTTGTTGTCTAGTTGTGTACAAATCCAAAGAGCGTAAGGAGTTTTCTTACATGTCTGAAAGTGAAACAATGTTTAACGAACGAGATCGGAGATGGGCCGTTGTACAAGTCCTGCGCTCTACCGAACCATGCTATCACAGCAGGACCACTGCCAGCACTCTCAAAATGCATCGCTGGATTGCCACGGATAACAGGGACGTGCTCGGGATTATGAAAACGAAGTTTCCCGCCAATCCGGTTATGGTCTTTTGTGCGAGTTCAAGTGAGCCCCATGCCATGCGACAACACATCTTCGAAGTCGGCTTGAAACTCAACACCAAGGTGTATTTTGCCGTGCTGAAAAGTGTGATGATCGTTGGTGCAATAAGATGGTTGCTGGCAGACCCTGGTGTGTCAGCAGGACTCGACGCCCGTCCACCTCTAAAGAGACTATCGCTTGGCTTCAGAAAGAATGCTACGACTTCTCTCACTGTCTCCGTACTCTCCCGACGTTAACCTGCAGGATTACTTCGTTTGGTTATACGTCAAGAACATCACCAACATGACTTCCCTTGACATAAAAGCCAGCCTGGTCACCGCCATCTGCTGAGTAGTCGGCGAGCTCTCGCCAGCACTGGTGGAAAAGTCATGCTCTTTTAATGTCAAGATTTTTCATGTTATTTTATTATCACAACAAATTCCAATATAAAAATATCTATTTGTGCAAATTTTATTCACACACACACACACACACACACACACATATATATGTATGTATATATATATATATATATATATATATATATATATATATATATAATCGGAATGTGAGATAACCTTGTTTCTATAGTCAAACTCGTCGCAGATTACACGAGACATGCAAACCAACAAACTGTAAGGTTAAAGCCCGAGTTTTGCCCTCACTTGAGCTCATCAGTTTAACATATCCGAACTCTGAATTCGAAACCCGAATCTCTTCTATGCGAGTACCTGCAACTTGAGCAACTGCGCTGCACACAAGAAATCGATGATCTAACTGTAAATAATTTTCAAAAATACCAAAGTAGACTTTGTGTTAAGCGAATGTTTATGTTATAAAAATGATGAGTTATGGCTTATTGCGTTATTAAAAGAAAAAAAAAACTTAGTTACGATGTCAAAAAAATGTGAAGAAAAAAAACGTAAATAAAATTTGTTTTTTTTGGGGGGGTGGGGGAATAAAGAACCGTAGTTGAATTAAATTGTTTGTTTATTTTAAAATAAAAAAATCACTCGACCACAACGTTAATTGCGAAATCACGGAAATTATTTTATTCAAACTAATTTCAAAAATGCACTAAAAATTATTTTATTCAAACTATTCCAAAAATACCAAAAATAGACAAAAAAAAAACACCGCGGCGAAATCTGACTATGTAATGTACCTATTTCACATCAGACAAGGGGTGTAACCATCTGACCACTGAGACTTTAAGCCAATGTTTCACAAGTAGGACATTTGGACATTGTCTGATGAAATTGGGTGCGAGATCGTAACTCCTGGTACTCGATCAGTTTAAGGTCATCTGTATTAAACGTTAAGCTTTATTAATATTAAAATGTCCCTTACCTTTAGGTATGTTCTTTGCTAATAGAGGCACGGGTAGCTTCGTTTCGTTATTCGAATCGTCCGAACAGGGTTGATCGTCATCTCCTGCACTGATGATTGCGTAAGCATTAGATAGTAGTGGAGGTATATAAAATAATTATGAAAACAATATCTCAAAGTGCTGGAGACATAAAAAAAAACTAAAAGCGTATGTTCATAAACGTTTCACATGTATTTCAAGACTTCCTCGTGAGAATTGATATGAAGAAAAAATGCCAGTACAATATATGCCAATATTACAAACACAACAAGTATATTTTCAAATATATATTTTTTTTTGGGGGGTATTTCATTTACTCGAATCAACTCTCTGGTGGAAGCCTTGAAATAAGGACGAAACGTTCATAGACATATACTTTTGGTTCGTTACTTTTCAGCTCTCATATATATATATATATATATATATATATATATATATATGAGAGAGAGAGAGATACTTTCTATCGAAATGAAAATTCTTAATTCTTATGATTTTGGTAATTCAGACTAATGTTGTCGATTTTGAAAGTTATCCTCTCGTCGATTTGACTTATATTACCCACGACCGTTTTCAAGTGCAGGTTTTCGATCTTGGGAATCTTTCCTGTGTGAAAATCCATAACCATTCCTGAGTTAGTATAAGATGAACCCGGAACAAGTTTGGGGGTCTCATAAAGTTTAACGTTGTAAATGTTAGTCAGAATGATGATAACACAAAGTATGACTATCTTTATCAGCATATTTTTTGAATTGTGTTTTTATTTTTCAATGTTTTATTTATAAGGAATTCCATTTTAATTTATGTAGAGGTTATAGAATGCTACATCTCTATAGACTTCAAATAAAAATCTAATGGCACAGCTTTCAATGACTGTTGGTAGAAGTTTGCGGAAGTATTTGTTCTAATAATTTTCTTGATTATTTTTATCCTTACCTGTTTCTTTTTCGACTGTATTCAACTAATATGTGTTTTGTTTCTTTCAGGTAAGTACAGATTTTTGTTTGGCTCTGGCAGATTTCTTTCGCATCGTGATATCGTACTGTCTGCGGTAAGTTGTCCTGTTTCCTGCAGTAGTTTCCTCGCACCCAAAACCTTTTACGAATTTCATTTCCATTCGGAATGAAAAGTTCATATTAGCATTATATTCCAATTTTTACAGATTCAAGTTAAAATCGAGTCATTATCATGCGACTTACACAAAAAAATAAATATATAAGAATTATACATGTATAGTTTTTTTAATTTTTTTTTTTAATTATTGAATTATTTGCTTAAACTGTTCTACATGGTTTCTATTTCTAAATAAAAATAATTTTAAAATTATTAAACATGATTGAATAATTTGATTAATTTGCATGTTCTATACAGCATCACGTGAATGATTGCGCGTGCTTGCATGCTAACTATTCATGAGACAAAAAACATTTAAACAAAGATAAATAAATATTTTTTTTTCGGAATGAGCAAATAAAAATTCAAATTATGAAAAATAACTATTTGTAAAAAATATCTTAAAGTTTAAAATTTTAAATAAAAAATGTTTTATATGTAAGTTATTTTTAATTTTGTTAACAAATTATTAATAGCCTCTAGCACGCAAGTAAAAAAAAACATGAAATCGAGTCTAAATACTTGAAGGATGGAGGAGGAAAAAACGAATTCGCAATTTCCAATTTTTTTCTTTACTGGGAATGGTGTATACCACTAAATCTAGTATTGAGTTGATTGTAAGAAAAATCCGTGTAGGCATTAAAATATTTTTTATGTAAAGTGTTTTTGTTTATTTTATGTGAAATTTATTTTTACGTTCATTTTTATGTTAAATATATGTTTATTTTATATGAACTATGTTATGTTTGTTTTATATAAACTATGTTATGTTTGTTTTATATAAACTATGTTATGTTTGTTTTATATAAACTATGTTATGTTTGTTTTATATAAACTATGTTATGTTTGTTTTATATAAACTAAACTGTTATGTTTGTTTTATATAAACTAAACTGTTATGTTTGTTTTATATAAACTAAACTGTTATGTTTGTTTTATATAAACTAAACTGTTATAGTTATTTTATATAAACTAAACTGTTATGTTTATTTTATATAAACTAAACTGTTATGTTTATTTTATATAAACTAAACTGTTATGTTTATTTTATATAAACTAAACTGTTATGTTTATTTTATATAAACTAAACTGTTATGTTTATTTTATATAAACTAAACTGTTATGTTTATTTTATATAAACTAAACTGTTATGTTTATTTTATATAAACTAAACTGTTACGTTTATTTTATATAAACTAAACTGTTACGTTTATTTTATATAAACTAAACTGTTACGTTTATTTTATATAAACTAAACTGTTACGTTTATTTTATATAAACTAAACTGTTACGTTTATTTTATATAAACTAAACTGTTACGTTTATTTTATATAAACTAAACTGTTATGTTTATTTTATATAAACTAAACTGTTATGTTTATTTTATATAAACTAAACTGTTATGTTTATTTTATATAAACTAAACTGTTATGTTTATTTTATATAAACTAAACTGTTATGTTTATTTTATATAAACTAAACTGTTATGTTTATTTTATATAAACTAAACTGTTATGTTTATTTTATATAAACTAAACTGTTATGTTTATTTTATATAAACTAAACTGTTATGTTTATTTTATATAAACTAAACTGTTATGTTTATTTTATATAAACTAAACTGTTATGTTTATTTTATATAAACTAAACTGTTATGTTTATTTTATATAAACTAAACTGTTATGTTTATTTTATATAAACTAAACTTATGTTTATATAAACTAAACTAAACTTATGTGTATATAAACTAAACTGTTATGTTTATATAAACTAAACTTTTATGTTTATATAAACTAAACTTTTATGTTTATATAAACTAAACTTTTATGTTTATATAAACTAAACTTTTATGTTTATATAAACTAAACTTTTATGTTTATATAAACTAAACTGTTATGTTTATATAAACTAAACTGTTATGTTTATATAAAGTAAACTGTCATGTTTATATAAAGTAAACTGTCATGTTTATATAAAGTAAACTATGTTATGTTTATATAAAGTAAACTATGTTATGTTTATATAAAGTAAACTATGTTATGTTTATATAAAGTAAACTATGTTATGTTTCGATGTTAATTTTTATGTAAAATTTTTATACATAAGAAATAATTTCGAGTCATATTTGTATTATTTTTAAGCATATTAGCACGAGAAATAAAATATGTAGACATTATACAAAATTTAATAAATTGTGTATTGGTTTGGAATGAATTTTATATTCACTCATCTTATATGCAATATACAAATATTTTTAAGGACTAGACAGATTTTCTTCGCAAGCAATTCAATATTAGATTTAACAAAATTATCCGAACATTATTAACTAACTACTTTCTATTTTACCAAATTACAGTAAAGCTTATATTAATATTTTTCACCGAAAAGGATACAAATAAGACAGTATGTCCATTATATTATGATTTTGGGTCCATGCAAAATAAATAGCCTATGACCAAAATGCATAAGCTTTTTAACCTCCTCTTTTCATACAGAAATTCACCAGAATCCAGCAAATCGACACATTTTATTGAAATTCTCAGTATTTATCAATTAACTAACACACATAAAGTAATCGTTATTTTGTTTTAAAGTTTTGTGAAAATGTATTAATGATGTAAACAAAAACATCTTTGTTAAAGTTTTCAATACTTAAAAAGACGCGTACATTTTTGTGTTTTTTTTTCATCAAAATAAAGCATTCTAAATGTTAAAAATATAAAAACAATTAATATTTCAGGAGCGTTGCGAAACAGCCTATATTTTTTGTTAATGAAATCAATATACAATCAAGAAAAATTAATTTCTCGAACTATGAATATTATCATTGGATTAAGAATTGTTTATTCAATATTTTCAGCAAAAAATATAATTAAACAAAATATTTCATGGGATTTTAATAACAATTCTTACAAAGGTCCCGAATGTAATAATATATTTTTGTACGTTTTGATGGTGTAAAGATTACCGTAATTTTGTTTATATAATCGTGAAAATGAAAAAATTGATATCCAGAATCACAAATTTAAAAATAATTTATAAAATAGTATTATTTTAACAACTAATTAAGACAAATTCGGATGGGTTAAATTAGAACAAAAACAAAATGGAAATAAACAGGTTGTGCATTCTATTAACTTTTTAATTATAACATTGTTTTTGCTTATTTTTCAATTAATAAATTATCAGTGTAATCATTCACTTTAGTTTATTTTTCACACTTAAAATGCACTTTTACTTTAATTTAAATATGATTAATTTAATTTATCCTGACTATAGCTTGAGAATAAATGTAGTCATGTAAAAGAATCAAATAAATATTCTAATTAAACAGCACCTTCCCTTTTAATACAATAAACAGGATTGCCTAAATTAATGAATATTTATTATATTCTTTACTAGCGGGGGTACCCGGCGTTGCCCGAGTGTTTGTTTCCGGGACGGGGGGAGTTTTAAAAAATGTTATGGTAGGTAAGTAGGAAGGATCAAACCCGGAGTCATGAGTAAAAGTAGGAAAATAAAGTGTGGAAAAAAAACAAAAAAAAAAAAACATCTGCAACGTTAACAGTTCGGCCACCAAGAAAAGTCCATTCCAGTTGTTTAGGAAAAAAAAAACCACGGTGGTAGGTCGGCGCGAACGTGAAAATATAATGTGAATTGTCGAGCACCCTAACCACTACGCCACAGAGCACTGCAGCTTAGTTTAGTGATTTTAAATAACTTAACATGATAGAACTACGAAGCCAAACCGGTGTTCTCTTCTCAACTGTTCCTTGTGAACGATCTCCAAACGGTGTTAAGTGGTGGCAGGGGGAGGAGGAATTTTTAAGAGAGAAAATATTTTACCACTTCCATTGATCTTAACCGATTTTGGCCGTGACTTCTCAGCAGAAAAAGTATAGAAATCTAAGATTATCGAGGAATTTGAGAACTAATAAGCCTATAACAAACCTCAGATATTGTTCTGCCGTTTGTGCATAATGTATTTGCATGAAATATCTTGATTTTTAATCCTATTAAGGTCAAAATCCCACGGGAAAAAATGAGTTCATTTTATTTATATAGATAGAATAGAAGATAGATAGAAGATAAATACAGAAATTAAGGGATAATATTGTTTCGATTTCTCAATAGATTTAATAATAAAATTGACTTTCTGACATTTTGGGCTTCCGTGATTTTCGTTTTTCTTTATTTAATTTATTTATTGTGTGGAACTCTGGATATAAACTCTTACTTTTGGTTGACTAATTTTGGGTATGTTTGTACAAACGTCTTTTATATTTAATTCAATATATTAAAGCTTCACTTTAATAATTATCATTGAAACCGTCCCATAAAACTAAAATATATCTTTTAAGGGAATCTTTCAATGAAGTTAATTAACTTTCTGCTACCGCCGTGAAAACAGTTTTGATTGTAACATTTTTTCACATGTAAAAATATTTTACATTTTAGCGATTAACATTAGGCTTTAATCTTTCAAACACAATCAAAAAGTAATCAAAGACCTATAAAAAATATAAGCGGACGTTCAAAATCTTGACTTATCATTTTCAGCCACAGTAGTGCACATAACTAGTAATCTTATTGTACTTAATTTTCAGAATATAATATATTGCTTTGTGTAGAGTTCGTAACAATTAAATTATCAATTTACATTGATTTTGTGAATATGATAAATAAGAACCAACGATGATTTGATCCATTTACATAATTTTTGAAATATGATAAAATGGCTAAGATCACAATGTTACATCTGTTCTCAGCATTCCAGCTTCCTTATCTCCCTCCTCCTAAAATAAAAAATTCGGACAATATGATTCTATTGTTCACATGCTTTCCTCGATATTTTTTATAGTCGAGCATATTTTTCTAGAGACATCGGGTACATAAGAGGGACCAGATGAAGGTTTCAACAGCTTATGTGAAAATGATTTTGTTGAACAAGCTGGAACATCCAGGTCGCTACACAGTCATAACTGTTTCGGTCAATCAGTTATAAATAACTAACGACGTCACGAGGCGGCGCAATGTTCATTCTTTTAAAGTTTGTGCCAGCAAAGTGAGCCAAAAAAAAAACTACACAAATATTGCAATTTCAGAAAGTTACGTGATTACATATAAAAGGAAAAAGATGGAACCAGATTAAAAAGGAAGATAACAGCAAAGAGTAAAAGAAACAGAAGGAAAGTAAACGATGAGTTATTATGTAGACACACCCACGCAAAAAGAAATGGGCATTGTCATTATACTAAAGGAGACAACATTGGGTTAAAAAGTAGCCCAAGGTGACTGACATCTATCTGACATGTTCATCACTTAAGGATGAACATCAAAAAGACAGTTACATCAGTCTTTCATCTCAACAACCACGCGACCAGGTACAAGCTGGTGAAGCAGCCTTCTCCCTGCCTAATTCCACAAGTACCTTGGAATCATGCTTGATAGAACGCTGTCCTATCAGACGTACCTTAAGGTATGTGCAAATAAGATTGCCAAAAAAACAACCTCCTAAGTAACCGCAACGCGATGGGGAGCTTACCAAAGAGCCCTCAAAACAACAACTGTCGCACTCTGCTACAGTGTTGCAGAATATTGCGTCACACAAGATCAATTGACAAAAAACTCTGAGAAATCCTGTGTATTACCTCAGGATGTCTGAAGTCAACTCTTGAGAAAGTTCAATCGTATCAACCCACATGAGGAAGGAAGATGCAACTCAAAAATAGATTCTAAACATCGAAAAGGATAGCAAGAATTTGCCAACTCAACAAAGTTCAAATGATGCCCCAGATACCTCCGGACTTAAGTCTGGAATGACCTTCTACCACTCAAAAATCAAAAGATTCGACCCAGTTAAGACACGGAAAGAGTAATAGAGTAACAATACTCTAAAAAAAAAAAAAAAAGGCGACATCATTGAAGACCTAACTTTCCACCTCCCAGATTTTGCTACTAATAGTAAGAAACAAAACAAGACACTGTAAGAATGCAGTTAACAAACACGGGTGAAAGAAAATTAGACTACTAAACTGCTCAAAGTGCAATGAAGCCCCCCCCTCACCCATCTATCACACAGACCACCTGATCTTACATTGTCCAATTACCCAACTGGAATTAGACTATGCAACACCTCATCGATCTGAACATAATTTCACAGAGTTTCTAAAAAAAAATATAGCGGTATAGATCTTTAACCTCTACGACACTACTACTATTAGACATGTAACTTTAGTGAAGAAGGAGGGGGGGCTGGAGAGTGCTTGAACTGGCTGGCTTTGTTGTCGTTAAATATTCAATTTGCTGTATCTAATGTAATTTATTTATTGTTGTTATTATTTATGTTAGGAAAAAAATAAGAGTTTAATTACGTTTAAAAATGTAGAAAAAAATGTAGTAAACTTAACCTTTAACATTAACAAAATTAATGGTTATATATAATTTATATTAAATTTCGTTCATACCTATAAATAATTTTGACATTTAGTGTAATGATATGTAATAATCAAAATAGACATTATGTTAAGTTGATAGAGATCGAATACTATAAAATATGTTTATATAACAATGTATTAATGTGCGAAAATCGTGAGTAGACAGAAAGTAGATATACATATATTTCTAGCATGAAGTTAAGAAATTGTACAATATTAATAATACATTGACTTCAAATAGAAAAATGTGTAAGCAGTAAAAAGCGTATGTGTTTAATAACAAAAAATAACAAAATTATATCAAAATAAAGAATAATAAATAAACAAAAAAGTTTGCCGCTTTTTTTCTTTGCTTTCGGGCCAAGATCAACGTGTAGTATCTGTTCTGATGCTGTACTACACTTTTTTGGTCTCGCTTAATGGAGGAGAAACCGTTCATGACTGATACATTTTTTTCATTTTTGTTACGAACCAGAGTGCCCCTTTTGGGGGAGCTGGCTTCATCCCACATTAAAAACCGGCCTTGTGTCTAACTCTGCCTTCGTGGGGAGGAAAGTAAACAAAAGAAAATTAATAAAATAAGAATAATGATACAGTAACAAGACAACGTGTCAAATATTATATTAATAAAACATTAGAAAATATGAACTTCTTTAACAGTAAATAATAATAATAATAATAATGATAATAATAATTAATAATTATTAATAATTAATTATTAATAAAATAAGAATAATGATACAGTAACAAGACAACGTATCAAATATATAAATAAAACATTAGAAAATATGAACTTCTTGAACAGTAAATAATAATAATAATATATAATTTATTAGATTATTAAAAAGATAAAATGTTTGCATTATCAAAATAACAAGTAAAATATTTAAGTGACAAGGGAAATAGAAGGCAGGTATATAAATAGCCAGGTGCTTAAAAAGCTAGATAGTATGAATTTGATGTGGGTTAAGTGTAGATGACCATCAAAGGATATAAAACATGGTGGTATTATTAATAGTAACTATTTTAAGAAGGGAAAAAAGAAAATACAAGATGTTAAATGAAATTTAATATAAATTACACTTGGTCATTAATGTTATATTAATTTTAAAATTGTCTATAACTTACATTTTTTAATATCTTTAGAAAGTAATAAAGCTCTTTATGTTTTATTATTCATAAATAAAAAAAAACTATTTTTTATTATTCATAAATAAAAAAAATAATTTTAAATATTATATAAAATTTAAGACGGCAAATTGAATATTTAACGCCAAAATAAAGGCAGACATTACAAAACTCCTTCCAGCTTCTCTTCCTCTTTCAGTGACGTTACATGGCAAGTAAATGTCAATCATCTTTAGCTCCTTTGTCGCACACATTTTTTTATTTCTTCGCTCTAATGACTCTGTGCGTTTTTTTTTTTGTTGTTGTTTTGTTTTTTGTGTATATGTAGACTCGCACTCATTTTTTTCTTTTTTTGTTTCTGTCGTTTTTTTTTATCCTCGTTTTCCTTTGTTCTCATATTCTCCTGATTTTCAGATGTAATCACGTGACATCTAAATTGTAATATTTATACATATTTTCATAGTAATACAATTTCTGTCTAGATTAGAGGACTCAAATTTGTAAAAGGAACTCTACTTTTTATTAAGCACGATTATATAAACTTAGCTACATTCACTGATTTTATCTTTGAAGATTCTTCACCTGGAGCTGTGTGTGTGGGGGGGGGGTATATGTATATAGACACCCAAGATGGCTGACATGTAGCAACGCGGGATGGAATTTCTTTTTTCCCCAAACACTAGGTTTATCATATACAAAATCAACCTTTTGTTGGTAACATCAAATGGAAACCAAATCTGATGAGTTGGCGAAGACAGGATTTTTTTACGGACACATGAAATCATAAAATTGCCATCCCATTAATGAAACGGCTGTACTCAAGAAATCCAGGATGACATAACCAAAAATTACAAAAAAGAAAAAATGTAAATCTTTGAATTTCGACAAAGTTTTGCACTAATATATATATATATATATATATATATATATATATATATATATATATGTATATATATATATGTATATATATTATATTATAAAGCTCCCCTCTTTGGTAGAGCACTCTCGTAAATTATCTTACTCGCTACTTAATTTAGCTGAAATAATGCGAAGCTCGCGATTTGTTTACAAACAAACGTTTGAGCCCTCTACGAGTAGCGGACGAATGTGTATTTAAATAATCGTTCGGACAGGTTAATTTCGGCCACCGATTCCGTAGTCAAGGGGTAGGACTGCCGACTGTCATCACGACGGTTCTAGGTTCGATCCTCGGCTTGGGAGAGGTGTTAGTCTAGCGGCACTGATGAGTTGTGAAACAACGAAACAGGTCTGTATGTCGATGACTAAAATATATTTTATATATATGTATATACAGGTAGCTATTTTCCAGAGGTAAGATAACTAGTAAAATATTAGAAGGTTAATACAATAGTGCTCAATACCGAAGAAAAGCAAGTTAGACTTTCAATTTGTCTTTACATAAGCAGTAATGTGTTGCTATACAGTCATGAGCATGTTTCGATCTTCTAGTATTTCTTGAAAGAAGAAACGGAAGTAAGAACATCAAGCGTCACAAACGGGACGGAAGATTAAGGGTATTTAGTAACTAGCGGTCCCTAGTTATTAAATAGCAGAAGACCGAAACATGCTTATGACTGTGTAGCAACACATTATTGCTTATATAAAAACAAATTGAAAGTACACACACACACACACACACACATATATATATATATATATATATATATATAACTTAAATAGAACCAGATAACTCAAATCTTTTTCGATTTAATTTTAATTTTTTTCTAACTAATTCTAATTTAAGTCTCTTTCATTCTTTATAAATGCTTCCTTACTATACACAATATAAAGAAAATGCACTTGCAGTGCTAATAAGATTAATAAAATAAATAAGGGTAAACACATAGGAAAACAGTTGTTAAATTTCAAATTTCTACGTTCCTCGCATAGGTATGTTTTCCGATAATTTAAAAGATCTCATCTGAAAACGCCAGAATAGTGCCCATGAATTTTTTAAAAATAATATAAGTCATAAAATTGGTCAATATTTTTAATCTGTTTACACTACTGGCAGGCGTGACATGCTCCAACATGTAACTTTTAACTCGACTGTCATTAAATAAATATTTATAAAGGTAGGGACGACTAATAGGCTTCTTTCTATCAAATACAGAAAAACAAGTGTCATAGTTGGCTGTTTTTTTCTTTTCGTGTTCCCCGTGGCTGTGTTTTTTTTTGTTTTTTTTTACTTCACTCATTCTTCCTTTTATTCTCATATATTTTTAATCCGTCTCCCTACTTAACTAACTATCTAACTAACTACCCTACGAAGGTTTTGTCTTCACCCCTCCGTCTTTCTTGATCTTCGTCCCTCGGTCTCTCTTGATCTTCGTCCCTCGGTCTCTCTTGATCTTCGTCCCTCGGTCTCTCTTGACATTCCGTCCCTCGGTCTCTCTTGACATTCCGTCCCTCGGTCTCTCTTGACATTCCGTCCCTCGGTCTCGCTTGACATTCCGTCCCTCGGTCTCGCTTGACATTCCGTCCCTCGGTCTCGCTTGACATTCCGTCCCTCCGTCTCGCTTGACATTCCGTCCCTCCTCATCTGTCTCCTCTCTCTCTCTCTCTCTCTCTCTCTCTCTCTCTCTCTCTCTCTCTCTCTCTCCCTTCCTTCTCTGTCTCCTCTTTCTCTCCCCCTTCCTGCTCTGTCTCCCCTATCTCTCCCCCTTCATCTCCATGTCTCCTCTCTCTCCCTCCATCACCTATTCTCTCGCTGTCCCTTCCTTCCCTGTCTCCTATCTCCCCTCTCTCTCTCTCTGTATTTTCATATACTTCAGTTTCCCTTTCCTATCTCTAAACCATTTCTCTCTCTCTCTCTCTCTCTCTCTCTCTCTCTCTCTCTCTCTCTCTCTCTCTCTTCCTATCTCTTCATTTTCCACCCCCCTCTATTGATCTTTATCTTCTACTGCCCCTCTATGTAGATCTTTATTTTCAGGTCCGGTATTAAATGTAACGTTTAATTCCTTTAAAAAATAAAGTAAAAAAAAAAAAATAAATAAATAAAATAAAATAAACTGAAGCATATGCCATAGATTATTGCTTATTCTGTAAACATTTCACTTCTTATTAGTAAAAAAAAATTATACTCGAGCTGAGCTCGAAATAAACCCCCTTTTTGACCCTTAAAAAAATTTAACCAACTAAAGATCCATAAAGGAACGGTCCATAAAAAATCCAATCATTTGGCGCCCCTAACGCCGCTATGCGACTTAGTTTAGGAAGAGATAGTTTGAAAATACGGAGACAGAAAGACAGACATAGTAAGTTTTATAAATTATATATATATATATATGACGTTTTAAACAAGTCTAGAAGAAAATATTAAAATGTATAAAATGATTCTAAGTACCAGTTATCCGTTGCCACTATTCGCATCCAAATATATTTCTCTTTGGTTAAGGAATATCGATGAACCAAAATACTTAAGTTCATTTTAAAACTTAGAAAAACTATCATTTAACCGTAATTATATCATTTATTCTGAACATTTATGTTGTATGTTTTATTCGTCAGTTTAAAGGTGTCAAAATCACAAATCTTGAAAAACAACGCATGTACAAAATGAACCAGACGTTTTAATCTATTAAAAACACACACACAAAAAAAACATACTTTCGTACAAGTTAGTGTTGACTTGAATCATTTTTGTAGGTGCTTCGTTAGAATTAAACCTATTTTAAAAAAATAAAATAAAATAAAACGCAAAAAATATTTTAAAAACTTTGATGTACATAATCAGCTAAGACCACCTACATTAATCATCGTTTGAGATTAGTGAATTTGTGAATTTATTTATTTGCGGAGTGATATCCGGGGCTTATGGCGCAGTGGATAGAGGCGTTGAACTTTTACAGTTCCAGATGAGTATTGTGTTAATATAGCGGTCGCAATCCTACATAAAGCAGGCCAGAGGTTTAGTTTGTTAAGGCCTGATGAGACACCAAGTACCACGGAAGGCAATAATCACTGAAAATATCTCGTCGTTGATAACCACTTGAAGAAGGCCAGAGGATGAGTTGGCCGATATGTGGTGAAACAACAAGTATGAAGATGAGGATAACAGTCCATCAATAAATAAATAAATAAATTTTTTGTTTGTTTTATTTTAAATAAGAAAATCAATTTTGGTACTTCTACAGTTTACTTAAGAGATTAAAAAAAATGAAAATATCGAAAATAGGTTATATTGTACGTACCTGTTTTGAACTGAAGATCTCCGAAAAAAATATTTCACTTAATTTGATTGAGTATTTTTTTTTTTTTTTTTTTTTTTTAGCAGAAAAAAAACACGTTTTTATGAGAGCACGTTGAAGACAGACATCTTTGAAGTTTTTTAATTTTTGTTTGGATTTTTAGAACACGCCACTCAATTTAAAGCGCCGACACTCCCCCCCTCTTTAATATTAGCTTTTCTTCCTAAAAAATCGAACCTTTTGCTCAATATCATAACAAATTGTTTTTTCGCCGTAAAAAAAAAAAAAAATGAATAAATAAATAAAAAAATAACTACTGGCTGAAATTTAGTGAAATTTATTTTTCGGAGAACTTGATTCCATAACGGATACGTACAATATAAACTTTTTTTCGATATTTTCATTTTTTAATATTTGGACTAAATTGTACAAGTACCCGATTTTTTTTTTTTTTTTTTTTTTTTTATATATATATAATGAATCGAGACTAATTTTTCATTCGTCGCGTTTTATAAATAAGAGGGAGATAAATCAATTTGTTCTATCGCGATCAAAATGAGCCGCAAAGTGGATGCATTTTAATATTGAAATCGCTAAAATAATCGTACAAAAATGATTTTCTATACAGAAAAAAAAATAACTACTTGCTTTATTTATGTGATATTTGGACTATGATATCTTCGTGACAGATACGTATGTTTTCCTTTGTTTTGATTTTTTTTTTTTTTGCTTTTTTTGTTTTTTCTGAGAAAGTTTAATTTTAAGTAAGCACCTTTTTTAACTAAGAGTCAAATAGTTTGCTCATTTATAATTTCAAACAAAGGGAAACAAAAATATCCTCTATGCGCCCCTGATGTATACATTAAAACAATCACAGTTTAATGTATATATCCGAGTGTTCTACATCAGCGTTGTGAAAACATTGCTAGAAATAAATATAGAGTTGTTTCCCTTGGACTTATCGTCATTTCACAGAATGCGACAAGCTTTTCTTTATTTCCCGATTCATTTTCGATACATGTGTTTATTTAAAAAAATAAATACATGTTTAGTTTTTTAAATGCTTAGGAATGATATCTTTAAATATAATATAGTATTTAAATGTTATTAATATTTTAATGGAACTATGCCAAATGAAAGTGACCTGTACATAAGAGAAATAGGATAACACACCCAACTTCCTTTAAGTTTTGATGGTCTTGTGTATAACTTGTTAAAAATATGTTATATTTCTGCATATTAGAAAGTAAAGGTGTAGTTTATGTTCGATTCTAGATCGAGGAGGATAAATCCTTCTTGACTGAGCCAATTTTATTTTTTGTCTCTCCAACGTGGCCTACTTTAGGGGGGGGGGATATGCCCCATAGACAAAAAAAAACAATATTGTGTCTAACGTTAACTTCGTGTGACTGCAAGGCTGGCAACTAGGTATCATATATATATATATATATATATATATATATATATATATATATAAGTGAACGTGTTTGTGTACATTTCCCTACGCAATAACTCTGTTAATTTTTAGTCTACATTCTTGAAATTTGATATACAGGGTACTGAGATTTGGTAAAATCTATGTGATCGGTTTTCGACCAGAAAATTGTCTTTTAAGGGGTCAAAGTTCGACGAATTGACCTTTGAGAACTCTACCAACCCCACCCGACAATTTCGGGTCAAAGTTTAGATATAGGTTCCTTGGACATGGATCTAAATTAATAACTTGATTGGAGCTCAAAACAAAGGTTAAGGGGTCATAATAGGGGTCAATGTTAAAAAAATTGACCGTTTTGTTTTTGTTTTTTCTTTTTTGCTCAGCATACACCTCCAAACCCCTGGGAAACGCCGGGCACCCATGCTAGTATATATATATATATATATATATATATATATATATATATATATATATATAATTAAAGAGGTCCTCTCCTACTTTTGTTTTCAATTTGGATATTATGGATCAGATAAAATAAATATCTATGTAAATTTTATCCGTATCTTTTGATTAATAGATTGTTCCACTTAACCGGGTTGAGCTCTCTCTATAGATTTGCTTTATTATTATTTTTTTTTTCAGATTCATTATATATATATATATATAGAGAGAGAGAGAGAGAAAGAGAGAGCGTATCAATAATCTATATATTAATATCATAGAACGTGTGTCACGGTTTCTAGATTATAAATTATTTATCGGGAGAGGGATAGAGTAGTAGCATTCTATGTATATCAATTTTTTTTTTACATGGGGGGGCACCACTTATCAAGGCCCGGAGGCCACTCAGGGATAAGGGTTATTGCGTGTACAGTAATCAATGAGATAGTATTGTAGTAATCATTAGTATTGGAGATATGATAGCGTGTCTTACTTAAGGGGGCGGTTTGTCAGGAATTTGTTTATGTTGGATTTGAAGACATCCAAGTTGTAGTCAGGTGGGAAACAGGCAAACGGAAGAGTTCCACGGTCGTGCACTTCTGAGAAAGAAGCTTTGCTCATGGAAATTAGTATATAGAGAGGGGTATCTAATATTCGTAGTATATTATCATCTTCTTTCCTCATATGTAAGAATAAGATATCCCAATCAGCTAAAACGTAATGTAAAAAAACGATGTTTGTTTTTTAGCTGTACGTTAAACTAAAATACATCTTCTTGGTATTCTTGCTAGGACTTAAGGGTAGTATCTGTTCTGTGTAAAGATGGTATAATGATATTGTGGGATTCCCGTTCACGCCGGGCATCCGTACAATAGAAATCTGTTATAGACTTCTATAAGGATATTGGAAACAAACCGTGATAACCAGATATATTCTGACACATTAACTAGATTACTTAGATTAATATTTTTATAGTTTTAACAAAAGGGCTATAATGATATCGCGGGGTATCCGTTCACGCTGAACGTGTACACAATGCCCAGCAGCAATATATTACATGTGGAAGATATCAATGTGTAATTTCCACAGATTCCCCTAATTTATAATAATTATTACTCCCGGATTATATAATTATGTATTTTTTTTATTCTTTTGTACAAAACGAAATCATGAATTATATATATACAAGAAGCTGATTGGCTACCTAGAAAATTCAATACCATGCATTTATATGAAAATGCGCGATAACAACAAATTTCTCACAAGCCTGACAAATTCTCACGAGAATGAAAATGCATGATATTTTGTGTAGCTTAATTGCCATATATATATTCATAAGTTACTACATAGTTATACCTATGTATTGAGCACTGTTTAAGTAAATACTGAAAAATTTACACATAAAATTATATCTTGGGTTATTAATTTATGTGATTAAATTAAAAAGTAGTATATATATATATATATATATATATATATATATATTTGGGTTGTGACCAATACTAGGAATATTTTTTTATAATCTAGGTTTTATAATTATATTACAGTTAATTATTGAATATACTCGTATTATAATTCTGCTTTACTGAAATTTATTTCATTCATGTTAGATATTTTATTCTGTATCAATCCTACCTGTGAGAAAAGATTGGTTTGTCTAGGTATAACTCTATAAATTTTAATAACACATAATTTGTGCAACAATATACCTCAGATATAAGCTTTGTTTTAATTGTAAGAATTAGCCTTCTCTTATTAAGCAGTGTATTTTTCTTGGCACCTCTAACATAGCGTTGATTCAAATACTCTCTAATATTTTTTAAGGTTTGACTTTAGAAGAAAGCGTGATTTTCTCTTTTCGCCGTCGGTATCTAATTTACATACGGGTGTCTATACACGCGACATGCACCTATGTTAGTCAGATGACGAAATAATGTCACCTCATTCATATAAAATTATTAACATATCTTTTTAACATAATAATAAAGTAAAAGTCGACAAAATAGGGAGGCTGTACGCGGACGACATTGGATTCAGATCTAGGAAAGCAATCCATACAACCATCGCACACACACACACACATACATACGAGGGGCGTGCAATAAGTAATGCCCCTGACCCACTTCCCATAGGAGTAGAGCAAGAAACTTGGCACAGTTATTAGTCTTTCTCTACATAGGAACCACCCAGAGTTATGCATTTCTACCATCGTTTGATGCAGCTCTGGAGACCTTTTATTAGAACAAGGTTTGTCCTCCAACCACGACGTGACGTCAGAAATCAAGGCTACATCATCTGGGAAAAGCTTTCCTTTCAAAAACAACTTCATGACTAGAAAGAGGTGAGATTCAGAGGTAAGGAGAGTAGGGAGGATAGGGGAGGATTTCATAACCAAACGCCAGTGTTTCCGATATGGCAACATGCAAGTTGTGGACCGGAGCGTTGTCCTGCAGCAGGAGGGTACCTTTGCTGATCTTGCCCCGCCTCTTGATTTTGATAGCTTCCCTTAATTTCCTCAAAAGTGAAGCATAATAGGCTCCTGTAGCTTTGGTACCCTTTGTCAGGAAATCTGCCATCACTACTCCGACCTGGTCCCAGAAGACTGTGAGCATGACATTGCCAGCGGAGGGCTGCACCCTTGCCTGCTTTGGGGGTGGTGAGTCCAAGTGCTTCCACTGCATTGACTGGGCTTGGTTTCTGGACCATAGTGATGGACCCAGGTTTCATTCTGTGTAATCAGTCTTTTGAAAAACTTTGACTCCTCTTCTTGGCACATCTCCAAATTTAACCTTACCAAACTGGGATGACCGGCTAAAGGTAAGCTAAAGGCAGGGAGGATGAGGGGAAGAGGGGTAAGACAATATAAATTAGCCTACGATAGAAAACATGCATTTTTCTTACTGTGCGTTTTCCTTTTCTCCGTTTTTTTATTTGCGTTTACTAAATGTTTTCACGTTGTGCGATATTTGAAGTCCTATCTTCAAAAATTGTTGTATCTTCAGAGATAAATGTTGATACAATGAATTATCGTCTTCAAAAAATCCTATCTTCATGCATTCGTATCTCAAGGTATTTCTCTCTCTCTACATATATATATATATATATATATATATATATATATATATATCCAGTCACAAAAATGTTGCTACACTCAACATTTTTTATTTGTTTTTAAAGTGCTTCGCACCATATTTAAAGTGCAATTTTCTGTTTCTTATTTCTTGGTTAAATTCTTATTTTTTCTTCGTCCTTTCCGTCACATTAAGTATTAAATATTAAGCATTTAGTAAGTCCATTTAACGTTTTTAATTTTGTATAAGTTTTATCCTTTTTACGTATTATATCGAGTGTGTACGTTGTTTTCATGCTTCCTTCCCTTTTCTTCTGCTTACATCTAGTAAGATAGTACTTGCCTAATGGGTGAGCATAACTCTATTTTATACTGTTTTTATTAATATCATATATATATATATATATATATATATATATATAAATTTTTGTGTCATTATTGTGGTATTTATCTTTAAGTCTAATGTGGGCTTTTTTTATAGCAAATTTCTTACACTTGACTAAATTTGTTCTTTTTTAATTCAAATGGGAATAATTATTTTGAGTTACGATTTTATCGAGATACATCAGAACTCATGAGAGAAATTATATTTTTATCTCAAGGTATTTCTGTACATTTATATGTTCATGTGAGTATGCGTGTGTGTAACGGCCTTACTTGTATAGAAAGTCTTTATCTACCTTCATAGTTGTATATAAAACTATGCGTTCTCTGTTAATTGAAACTTATGTTTTTCCTAATTACTTTTGTGTACATCTCCCTGTATATATATGGATATTTGCGTTCTGTGTAATATATTTTATATTTATTCTGTTGAAGATATATAGAGAGTGATATATATATATATATATATATACATATATATATGTGTGTGTGTGTGTGCGTGTGTATTGATTTAATACACATTTGTGAAGAAATATTTATGGCACCGATTCGTAGCCTGATTTTAAGAGCTATCGACTCTCAACGCGACAGTTGTAGGTTGATCCACGGCTGGGGAAAGATTTTTGTCTAGCCGCACTAATGAGTTGTAATGCAACGAAACAGTACTGTACGTGGATTATATATATATATATATATATATATATATGTATATATAATTTAGTCTTCTATATCTCATTTATATATATATATATATATATATATATATACATATATGCACATGAAAAATGTTAAGATATATATGCGTCTTATCTTAATTCGAACATATATATATCTAAGTTGATATTTATCTGTATGTGTATACGTATATTGGGAAGTCAGCAGCCCCGCGGAGGGGCATTCCGACCTGCAAATAGTGCCTGTTCAGCCCTGTCAGCATTCCCCACTGAGGACGCATCAGGCGATTAGCAATAAACTAACCCCTTCTAAAAAGAGAAGGCAAAGGCTAGGAGGGTGGCCCTCCTAGAATTGCACAGATCTAAACTCCTACCGCAAAATCAACAGGAACATGATCATTACAGGAATACAGGGGGCAGTAATAAGGCAATTCATCGTTTTCAATGTCTTACACGACAAAGCAGAAGCAGCAGATCGGTCAAGCACATTGCAAAAGATATAATGAAGAATATAAATACTATGGAACCTCTACACTGTGAGAAAAATGACTTAAACGCACAGAAGATCATTCGTAACTAAATTGTGAGGTGGATGCACGCTGCCAAAGGAAGAAATAATGCGACGGCCGGAATTTAACCGGATGTGATAGTAGTACTTGATTCAAGCACGTATTTGAGGATTGCATAAGGAGTAAGTTATTTTCTTTTCTGCTGCATCAATTTAACCATTTTTCAGCAACCTCAGCAACAGGTTCGATATACAGCTTCTATTTAATATCTGGAATAAAATTCGCAGCTTATCAAAATAAAGATTTATAAATGAGCAAAAGAATTATATATATTATTTAGTAGCGCAGAAATATTCGTGTAATTATATCATTTTTTTAATTCCGCCTTTAAGTAATCAGAAGAGAAAGAACTACTGATACAATTCTCTATCTTTATAAAAGCCAAGTATTCCAAGGATGGAGTACTGCTTCTACATCTGGTCAGGAGCTGCTAAAAACAGCCTATCCTGCCTTGACAGATTACAAAATAAACTTCGTGGTTTAGTGGGGGGTGCCCTTTTCTCTTCCTTGCAACCTCTGTCCCACAGAAGAGACATTGCAAGCCTGTCTTTGTTTTATCGCTATTTCCATGGCAGGTACTCGTCTGAGCTCCAATCCCTAGTCCCCCCTAGCCAATCTTTCACGAGAAACACCCGTCTGGATGAAACTACTTTCAATAAATTTTCCCACTCTTTATCTGTGCCTAAATCCAAACGTAGATTCCATGAGCAAGGCTTCTTTCTTAGAACTACACGCCAGTGGAACTCTCTGCCGCCTGCCTGTTTCCCACCTGACTACAACTTGGACGTCTTCATGTCCAACATAAACAAACTCCTGACAAACCGCCCTCTTAAGTAAGACACTCTATCAAAACCCCCAATACTAATGATTACTACAATACTATCTCATTGATTACTGTACACGCAATAACCCTAATCCCTGAGTGGCCTTCGGACCTTGATAAGTGGTGACCCCCATGTAAAAAAAAAAGAACTCATCAACTTTAAAAGAAAATAAGAATATGGACATGACTAGAACATTCGAAATTGGAAGAGAAGTTTTAATTATTTAATGTTTTAATGTGGACATTGAACTGCTGAAGGAGGGTCCTGTTGTAGGAAACAATCTCCTTGTTTGTGATTTCTAGATAAACATACCGACCATTTTTCTTTATTGTTATTGTACCATTCTGGCCTCCATCTTCTGGTTTTCCTCGCCTGTACTTGGGATAAGAGTACCGACCCTGCTGGGTAAACTTATGAATTTCTTGAGGACACTTTTCTGGTAATTTTTATCTATCATACATAAAAATCTTAGATTCAATGGTCTACAAGGTCCATGCACTATACGTGCCGTGAATGTCAGGGTCTGAAGATCTATTTGTTCTGGTTGAACTTTGTCCTCTTAGGCCTGCTAGGTAAGGTGTGTGCATGCGGCAGTCCTCTCTTTTGTACAGAAAAAAAAACAAATAGAATAAAAACTGCCTAATCCTCTTTTATTTTTTGTTAAAATAAACTCCATTAGTTTTTTAGCTTCTGTCTAAAGACCCTAGCAATATCTGGACGATACTGTGATTCTTGTCTTTTCTGTAATTTCCGTTTACTTGGAATTTTTCGTGAAAGTGAAGAGATCGACTCTGCCCATTCGTCGCACATAAGCCACAACGTCACTTTGGCGCTCAATCATTTATAGAGGGCCTCATGTGAAAGTTGCTGGAAAGACTAATCGTTGACTATCTTCTGGATTCCCATATTGACTAGGAATTGAATCACTCAAGTTGTCATAATTGTCACTTAAGGTTTGTTGCCCCCGCCTCAGGAATTGTAACCGTGCTGGGTTCATCTTGCAGTAGATATCTAGCAGCCATTGCTGAAACAGCCTTCTGTAGCGAAGAAAATAGTTCCCAGGCCGAGTCATCAAATGGTAGAAATAAATTTGCTGTTGGGAAACTTTTCTTAGAACCATAGGGATACATTAATGGGTACATTAAAATATCGTGAAGAGGGTGTATTTCGTATATCCTTTTCTATGTTTCGTTTTTAAAATGCAAGAGAATATCTCTGTATGCTTTTGGTTCGTTTTATATTAATATTCCAATCTCATAGGTTGTTTTGGAGCATTGAATCGCTGTGGGTGCTCTGCTTGCGGCGTTCAGTCTAACCCTGATGAAATCTTTGGTGTTCTCCCAAGTTTTCTCCTTTGTTATTTCAGTTGACAAATAAATGTCAACATTCAGTCAGCCTTCAGAGAATGCCTTTATTTGGTCTATTGTCATCTTCCAGACAATCCAAGAAGCTTTTAATAAATTTTACCGTACCGTCTTCAGATGACAAAAGACTTCCAATCGTGTGGCAAACCTGACCTCGAATTCTAAAAGAACGATTTCACCAATGTAGCCCTTGCAGAACAGTTTTTGTAACTGCGTAGATTTCGCACGAACTCTTTAGAGATGGAACATTTCTTTGAGGGAAAAATCTTGCAGCAACTGAAGCAGTGATGGAAAGCTGTCGAGGACAAACTTCCAGAAGAAAAAACTACTACCAGCGGTCTCTCCTGTAAATGTCACAGCTGAACAGTGCTGACATACTTGGTCCATTTTCCCTATGTCACCTGTTGTGAGAGTCATTTGTGTTGTGGAGCAAACCTTTCCTATCTTAATTTTCTGTTTCCTCTTATCTCAAATCAGTCATTCATTGACTAGCCTCCACTTTTTGCTCATTAGCTGGGGCAAAGTCATATGCTTTCTCCTTGCAGACTCTGGCTCACGCCCTTGAGATAAGCGAAAGATTCGTTCGGTCTTTTATTCATTATTTCTGCTTTAAGCTTCATTTAAGTCAGCTCGTTTACGTCTTTTTCTTTTCTCATCTGTGGCATTTACTCTTCGTCTTGTTTTTCCCAATGAACTTCGTGTACGTGTTTGTTTTCTCGTTTTTCTCATTTGCGTTTATTCTCGCTTCTCTCAATTGATCTCGTGTAAGTCCTCTAGTTGTTTCCCCGTTTGTTTCATTTGCTTCCATTTTTCGACCATTTCTGCGCCTTTTTATGAATTTAATCGCCATGTCTAGTTCTGTCAGTTTCACCTTAGGTAGCTCTTTTCAAATTTGTTAATCTTAGTCTCCTTTCTCTTTGATGTAATCTGTTAAGCTCCAAACGGTCTATACGGAACGTTTTCATTGGGGCAAATTGCAGAAATATTTCGTCTGTTAGCTTCTAATCTAGCCAATCTTTTTTTTTTTTCAGTTTCGTTTCTTTTTCTTTTGGGTGGCGTCTTTTGTGTGTATCTGAAAGGGGAAAGTATCGTCTTAATTTTTTCAAAAGAATTATATGCACCTCAAGAAAAAGGATTCTTAATGATCCATTACATTGTTTTTAGCATCGTTATTTTGGAAGGTTAAGATAGGCCAAATTTTATTGCATTGTATATGTTAGGGACCACTATCATGCCAAATTTCATCAAGATCGGTTGAATGGATGGAGGCGAAGAGTGATCTGATTCAAATTCACAAATATGTTGGCCCGCGCTATGATGGAGGTCCCCGGGATGGTGGCGCGTCCCAACTTTGTGTGCACCATCCATAGATGGGGGAGTTTACGAAGAGCTCGACAAAATATGACCTTAACCTTCGATTTTGACCTTCAAAATGGCGTGCACTATCAATAGGTCTGAGAAGATTATCATGTCAGGTTTAGTAATGATCGGTCCAGTGATGTCCGCTGTAGGAGGGCCTTTATACATAGGACATGACTTGGACCTTTACCTTGAAAATGCTGTGCACTATTCCTAGGTAGGGGGGCGTCATCATGCCAGGTTTGGTCATGATCTATCAAGTCATGTGGACTATAGAAAGTTGTACATAAGAGCATACACGAAAGCTTATTCTTTATATATATAATCTGCTCTGTAGTTACTTCGAGCTTCATTAATTAAAGGACTGGTATGAATAAAAGTGAAATATAATTAAAAATATTTCCCCATAAATACATATATTAAAGATTAAAGTTGTTTTCTCATCACATTCTAAATAACTAAGGAAGAAGTAAACGGAATGTAATCTAGTTTCCAGCTATAAGAAATAATTTATTTGCAACATCCTTATATTTTAGAAAGGAATTAATTTAGTTTCATTTGTACGTTATTAAAAACAATAATAATGTCCACAGAAAGTAATTTCTCCCACAAAGAAAATATCCAATTAAAATTCATGACAAATGATATAATATCCGCTTATAGTTTAAGAAAAAGGGTAAAATAACAAACCTTTTAATATAGTAATGATATATCCTGATAAAACCGTTATCAGGTAATTATCTCCCTTGTTTAATACGAGCGAGATTTCAAATATAAACACTCACAGTATAAACTTTTAAAGATTTTTTCGGATAACCTAATTTGATATGTGTTCATAAACACATATTTCATCGAAATGTTTAACATTGGATTATATAGGAAGGTTTTCATTTTGGTGCATTTATTTTTTCGGAACCAATATCCCCATACTTATAGTTGTTGTTTCGCCAGATTTCAGCCAACTCATCCTCTGACCTTCTCCAGGTAGTTTACCGCGACAAGATAGAAATGCTGAGTCTTGTAACCGTATCCTTGTAATCATTGCCTTCCATAGTTGCACATTTTGGCCTGCTTTGGGTAGAATTAATACCGTAATCTTTAGACAATACTCACTTGGTACGGTGGAGGAGCAACGCCTCTATCCACTGCGTCAGTTCAAAATGACGATCGAGGTTGGATTGTATGTTCTTATTAATCCAATCTTTTTAGTATAACAATCCACAGAAAATGAATTCACCAATTATGAACCCTCATCTCAAAGGCTAAAAACAAAATAATAAAAATAAAATGATACATAATAGGCTTTAATTTTGTTTGAACATATTTTCGCGAACTGTATTATTGGTTTTAATAAATAAAACTGTTCTCGACTTCTGGTGGTAAGAAAGATATTGTTTCAAAAAGTGTTGTTATTTTGTCTAACTAAAAATAAATGCTGTCTTCAAACAGGAAACAAAACAACCAATTATGTGTTCCTTATTTGGAAAACAATTGGAATTTAATAAACATCCCATATATATATATTATAAAACTCAAATGACGTAGTAACAATGTATGTAACCAATTTTCCGGTTTAGGACATCCGGTTGCGCATGCGCGCATGACCTGCGCACTTAAATATTAACGTTATTTCGAAATTATTATTTAACATGGGAAGAGTGGGGTTTAAAATATATTAAACGTTATACAGAAATGAACGATGTAAAAAAAAGCAGACAGTATGAAAATTGTTTATTTGGATAATTTAAACGCGAAAAAAAAAAGACAATTGGGACGCTGAAATATTAACTTTATTATTTCGAAATTATTATTTAACATGGGGAGAGTTGGGTTTAGATTACTTAAACCTAATACAGAAATGAACAGAGTAAAAAAAAAAGCAGATATATAAAAATTTGAATTTAACTATAATAAGTATCATAGTATCCGTTCAGTGCTCATTTACCTATAAGTATGGCCAACCGCTTCTAATTCAGTAACTGTAAAAAAAAATTTTCCAAAATAATCACAGAACGACTCATAGAAATCTATCTATATTCTTTTTTTTATTTTAATATACTTTCATAGAAATGTTTCTGTTATGCCAAAAAAAAAAACTATTTTCTTTACATTACAAGTGTCAGGCGCATACATGAATTCCATAGCTAATATAACATACTGACCTAACAGGTCGCGGGTAGCCTAGTATATATATATATATATATATATATATATATATATATATATATATATATATATATATATATATTCTGTGGAAATGATTTTTCAATTATATTTCACGTTATTCTTACCAATCTTTACTTTATGAAGCTCAATATAATTACAGAGCATATAACAGCAACCTGACAAATTTCAAGATGTTCAGCAGCTCACAATTTATGCCTTTATGTATGCTGACATTCAAAATTCTTGACAACAACTATTTTTTTAGCGGAAAATCATTCACTTAATTATTATATCAATCAACGAATCTATTCTACCCTAAAATCATTAGCAAGTATAGTAACTATCAATCTATTAAAAGAATATATAATGCATTTGGGCATGATTACAAAATCCAAAATTGGAAGGGACATTGCATTTACCTTTTTATTTATTTATTTTTTTACGACATTTTGAAGTTTCTTCTGACGAGTTTAGGGCAGGATAGATTTATTGATTGATATATTAATTAAATGAATGATTTTTCGCTACAAATTTGTTGCTTTTAAGTATTGTGAATGTCAAATTACTTACAGGAATAAATTGTATGATGGTCAAAATCATAAAATGTGGAATATAGACTTTTGTCATTTATTTACTATACATACATATATATATATATATATATATATATATATATATATATATATATATATATATATATATATTTGTAAGAGAGGTCAGGGGAGACTACTTGATACTGTGTGTACTTATTATTTGAAATATTTTTGAAAATTATATATATATATATATATATTATAAATTCGTTCTATTTTATTATAGTTCTGATTAATTTTGAAATTGATATGTTTTTAACTAAGTCTTATTGTAATTGATATAATTGGAGTATATATACATATGTGTGTGTATATGTATATGGATGTTTGTATAAATATTTGACATTCTCTAATGCATATGTGTGTAGCGCACGCATGTGTATATGCGCCTAAGCGTTTAAATATATGACTCCCGTTTGCATACAGGATGTTTTGTAGGGACGGCGAACATTAAATTAGAATAAATCACAGAAAAATATACTTATACAAATATATGGTGCGTTCTAAAGATTGATTATTTGGCAGTTTCTTAATTTAAATACAATTTCAGACATATGGCGCCAGCGGGTCGCGCGTATATAATGAAATCTAGAGGTCATATTATCTCAAGTCTACACATTAAATTAAGCTGAGTTTCTGCAATAACGCCTCGAATGTTGTCTTCTAAGTGGCATATTGTGTGTGATTTATCAGCGTAGATTCGTCGTATTGCGCACTGTGTGGCATGTGGCTCCGTCCTGCAGAAACTGCGTTATAGATTACCAAACTAAGCTGAACTCAAAATAATCGATCGTTGTCAAATCTGCAATTTATTAATTTAAAGTTCGTCGCCTCTGAAAACCACCCTATATATGCTGTTTAGTTTAAAGAATCTGATAATACAGCGAAACAGTCTAAAATGCGATATCTTCAGAAGAATTCTTTTGTATTTTTATTTCTTTTATTTTTACAACTTTAAATGTTGCCGGGTAGTCCATCATTATCTTCAACTCGCGCGCATGCACACACACATATGTTTTATTAATTACTTATTATAAGTGTACATTGTTCCTGCTGGAACCGGAAGTCAATACTCGAGTTCAGAGTATGAACATTACTCTCATCTCGAATGTTGATTTTCACGAGAAAGGAACAATTACGAACTTGGGAGTTTGAAGCAAAAGTATTTCCCATGGGTCACCTTAAAGAACATGACCGTGTTGTTAAATGAATATTGTTCTATTTACCTTTTTGTTCTGAATTTCTTTAACGAAGGCCGTTGAATTAGTTCAAACGCCTGTCCCGTTTCTTTTTATTTTACCTCAAACCACTTACGGATTTACTTCCTCTCCTTCACATATAGAATTACGCCCCCTTTATAGGGCCGGATTACTTCAGTGAAATTGCTGACTGTTGTTTATCCATGACGGTAAAGTAATCTCCTTCTTTCTCTATATCTATATTGCTCTGTCACCCCCTTTTTTTCTTTTCTTTTTTTTTTTTTTGCTACTATGAATATACGAAAGCCTGTCAATAAGCTATGCCACTGTTCCCCTAGATCATTATTAGCGTTCCTTTTTCTTTTTATTAAACTTCTTAAGCCGTGGCCTATTAAAAAAAATCCTATTTACATTTTTAATGAATACTAGCAAGAATAACCGACGTTGCCTAGTCGTCGGATGTGCTTAAATATGACATTTAAACTTACGAAGATTTCGTAATTATATAATATGGTCCATTCGCTAACGATTATTCAATATATAGTTATGATTTCAATAATTAAACAAATATGAGTCGTGTAATCAACAAGAATCGAAACGGCAATTAACATTGATAATGGAAATCCTTATATTAATGTCGTTATATATTTATAAAAAATATGTCAATCATTATAAAAGAGAAAAAGGAAGGACATACAAAACAAAACAAGTAAAATATAACAATGGGGGTATAAGAGCAGATAAGAAATACGAAGATACATATAAAATATAGATAAAAAGGTAACACACACATTATATATATATATATATATATATATATATATATATATATATATATATATATATATATATATATAGTCTTTAAAATATAATTATATTTTAAAAAACATATATATACCACTTTCCACGTGGGGGTACAAAATTAATTAGTGGAAGTGAAAATTATTCCCAGCTCGCAAAAAATGCACTTTCGTAAATGAATTCATTCAAAACGTATCACAAAACCAAATAACACACACACATATATATACACACATATATATACATATATATATATACATATGCATACATATATATATACATATATATATATACATGATCTGATTAGCAGGAAACAAAACAGAACAACGTACATATTATGTTATAAACTTCTACTATAGCTGCTCTAATGCAAAGTTGAAATTATCAGAACATTACTCAATAAATTTCTGTCTTACAAGGAAATAATTTTCTAACTTTAGAACACTCTGGATTGTCTAATGTCTGTGCACAAATTGAGCGTTTATTAGTTATTAATCCCCTTCATTCTCCTAGCAATTGTTAGGTGGCCCGAAGGTAGGGATGTAGCAAATAGGGTGAAAGGTTGATTAGTGGGTAGGTTCGAATCTTTTATTTTCCAGCAGGAATTGTCATCCTAAACTGATGATTTTTGAAGCATGCAGTACTAGTGTTATTCAATTATAATATATATATATATATATATATATATATATATATATATATATATATAATCACCGTGTTGCCTAGAATATATTTTTCAACATTATATGTCATTAGTAGATTCTCCATATTTTTGCGGGATAAAGAGAAACCATAGAATTAGTTTCCAATTTTAGTGCTTACAATTAAAGGGATGCCAGCGAAAACGTAACGTACACAGAAGAAAAGGCGCAGTTCGGAAAAATATTTCGTCCAGCTACATAAGTTGTTGCCTATAATACATATGGCATAATTCATCATGATGAGATCAATAATTTAGGATTTCAAATACATATCATTGATGTTTATGTTCTCGCGCCGAGATTTAAAAATTGCATAACTAAATATAAGTAAAATTTTTATCTACAATGAATTTAGTTGAATATAACATTCTTAATGTTTTTTGAAAGCGTGTGTATGTTTGTGAAGATGCAATCCTTAAAGGTAAAGGTGACAAAATTACCGTGTTGTCGATGAACTAAATTCCGAAATTTATGATTATCAGTTTAAAAGAAAAAAAAAGTAGAAGCTGCAACAGTTACATGCATATGCATTCTTTAAATGCTACATTTCCAAAAATAAAACATGTACATATGTTACGCCGTATTTTGCGTCGAATATTGATTAAAACTATGTAATAATTCGTTCATTAGTTTAAACATTGTCGTGCACATACAAATATGAATAAGTCAAAGAGAGTTGCAACCTCGGTTGAAGTTAGTGTTCCTAACGATGGAGATCTGAACAGAGCTGAAAGGGGGAAACAGACCAAATATCAATGTCTCATGTATGATATGAAATACAAGAATCTTAGAGATATATCAATCATACAAGTTATTATAAGTGCCACAGAGCTTATGAAGAACCTGTAGTCCTACGTAACTAATATTCCTGGTGAACCAAGATCCAGACAATTGCACTTAAGGGAATAACGAGGATACTAAAAAGGTTTCAATAAAAGGCAGGTCAATGTTGGCAGCTGGTTTGGCTGCCCCATACCCAGCGTTACAATCTTCAAAGGAAGAAAATTTAATATATATATATATATATATATATATATATATATATATATATATATTCTCCTATAAATTTGGGCATTTTGTGTATTGATATTCATATTTTAAAAAAGAAAACCTTTTCCTATTTTTGTAAAAAGAAAACCTTTATATACGAGTCGTGCGATTGCATTCATCTGCAAGAGATCTAATTTTCATATTCTTTTAAACATTCATTTTAATTCCTTTTTAGTTGTTCGGGGTGTTTTATGGAATGATCAGCTTTTAGTTTATTATTACGTGTAATTATATTCATGCAGATATTCTACATGATTTATACTTGCGCAATATTTGCTAAAAAGGGTTATAGTAAACACAAACCCCTTTCTCCCCCCTCTCTCTCTTAATATATAGGGTATTCGAACCCA
Source organism: Euprymna scolopes (assembly GCF_053919585.1). Taxonomy (NCBI): domain Eukaryota; kingdom Metazoa; phylum Mollusca; class Cephalopoda; order Sepiida; family Sepiolidae; genus Euprymna; species Euprymna scolopes. Next base: position 46,873,541 of record NC_136498.1, read on the forward strand.
TGCGAAACTATATTTTGATTTTAGCCGGGGAAAATCGGTGCAAAACTAGAACATTAATAAAAAAAATGAAATCTGCCAAGTAAATATCGAACCACAACATTACGAATATGCATGCGTAACGTAATAGCTATTGGTTCATGTTTTAATTTTTAGCCTTGCAGCAAACATGTTTTCATAGCTCAGGCATTAGTGCCAATGACAAAGTAAATCATAAGCTAAGCAGTTTGGTTTCGAATCTCGGTAGTGGCGCACGTGTCATTTTTATTTTTAACTTTTTAAAACATTACTATGTATAACATAATAATTAATACGAAATCTGCATATATGAAAATATCATAGTTAAACGTATTTTACGACCGGACAATACCGGCCGTCCTGCTTATATATATATATATATATATATATATATAAAACTCTGTGGATTATGCTTGCTTACACCTTGTCTTCGACGATCGGGCGATTCCATCTTTTGAAAAGGGATGACAGTGGCCGAGTTTTCCGGTTCGATTCTGATCTTTTACAGACTACCTACTTTAGGCTCACCACACACACACACACATATATATATATATATATATATATATATACATATACTGGACATGGATATGACCTTAAATTATATTCGATGGTGAGGCCCCAGCTTCCGTGCTTTGGGAAGTGTGGAGCAACCCGTTAATTGCCATTGCTCCCAAGTCCACTCTTACCCGGAGTGGTAGTAGCTCCTAACTATGGGTTAGATAGAAACTGACTTGAAAAAAAAATATTCTATTAAAAAAAAATGTTCTTCAAAATTACTGGATTCGGCATTAAATAACCTGAAAAGGGTTGATATGACATATATAAATATAAAATAGTGCTAGTACGATTGCAATATATTTCTCGATTCCGATCAAATAACTGTTTCCATTCTAAATTTCCGATTCTTTATGACTTTTGAAATATAGAATTGTTTTTAAGAGAGGAGCGGTTACGAAAAAAAAAAACAATGTAATATGTGTATACATTTTTGCAAATGTAACAATACACATATGCGTATAGTCATAGTTATACTGGTTGCTTAAAAATTTAAAAAAATAGTTAATATCAGCCGTGGAACATTAGGTTCTAAACAAAACCAAATATCTAAAACAATAAAAAGAATCGTTATATGCATCGGAAAATAGGCGCAACTTTTTTTCTGATTCCGATAACCTAAAACGTTCCAATATTTTGGACTTCCGATTTCGATTGATCGTCCTAAGACTAATATATATATATATATATATATATATATATATATATACACGAAATAAAGGTAGGTGCATTTTATGATAATACTAAGTTATCGCTCTCCAAATCTTTTAAAAGATAACATCTCCCTATCGCCAAATATCAGATGTGAATTCTTACTTACGAGCTAGGACCCAAGTGTAGTTTCTGTTATGTCTAAAGATTGTACAATAATATCGATAAATCTGTATTCGTGACGGAGGATAGAAGGATGTCAGTAATTCCTTTTAAGCACGGCAATAATGTACAACACATGAATTGTAGAACTACTTCTTTCAAGGAAGAAATAACCAAATTTCAAGAGAGATGGAGTCAACAATTAAACATGGAAATAATTAATAAGCGCCCCCCCTTACTGACCTCTATGTTTCCTTATATAATTACATAACCTACATAGTGTTCATTTACATATGACTTTTCTACCTTTTATTGTATCTGGCATTCATTTTTGACCGGCTCTCGTATGTAATATATATTTGATCAGTGCTCCCTAGCTCCCATGTTATGAGCAACCTTTCCATCACTTTAACCCTTTTCGTCCATACGTCGCCTTAAACGTGTTGTCGCCTTATATTAACATTTTCCGCTTTTTTAAAAACAAGTGTCCGCCATGTTTTTCTATCTTTTTATTTTGTTTACACTGCAACCAACATTCTCCTCCTCCTCCTCCTCGCCTGTTCTTTCCTTCCTTATTCCCTTGTTGATCATTGGTACATATTGGTTGTCTCGAATGTATAGCCATTGATGTCAAATAATAAAAAAAGAAAACCACGAATAGTCCTTACGTAGAGATGTTACAACAATATCAACATGGAATCTTGCACGTTTGCTTAATCAAGTCGACCAATGTTTTGGGGGAAGTTTGCTTGCTAATTAAAAACATCAGCTATTAATAACTAAAACAATCAATAATTGAAAACGTCTGAAGATTCGACATGTACTGATATCTCTACTATATATAAAATACACCTGATGTGTGTGAGAGTTCATTTCCTACGGAAACAGTTGGATCAGTGTTTTTTTTTTGTTTTTTTTTAATTTTGCACAATTATACTTTCTATGCTTAGCAGTGTTCTAAGATAGCTTTAGGTATCGGAATTACCAGATGAGTATCAAAGATTGATAATCCAAAAAAATCCGATTACAAAAGAAACAATTCGACGTTGACCAAAGTTAATACTCTGATACAGCCTTACAACATAAGTGTATTATGGAAGTTTTGTACGCACATAAGCAGAAGGAGCCGGCGTATGGAATCAATAGTGAACGTGTTTAAAGTTAATGTTCCTGTTTACAGCAGAATTGAATCATGATACTGAACGTTCAAATTTTAAACGTTAGTTGAACCATGATACTAAATGTTTAACTTACGGTTAAATCATTTTGTAAAATCTACCGTAAGTTCTCTACAGTGTAAAGTAGATTCCAATGTATTGTGAACTAAGTCATTGTGGGGAGCAAGTGAAGCTTTCTTCCCGGTTCACCGCAATGAGTCCCCGACTAGAGAAGGTAATGAATCGATTTGATTAAAAAATGTGAATTTCGCCAGTGTCAATTAATATAAAAGTATTGAAGGTGTAGAACGTTCGTTGATCCTTATTGAATTACGGCAACGTCATGTTTTTTGTTTTTTTTATTGTTTTTTTTTTTGCGAGTACACACACACAAATGTTACCTGATGAAATCTTTAACGAAATAAATTGTATTTTACAGTATATCCGCTGTAGTATAATCAATCAATCAATCAATATATATATATATATATATATATATATATATATACATATATATATATATATTACAATAGAAAAATGTGAGCATGAAAAGTAATGTGGCTATCTTAAACATGTAAAAGTAAAAGACTAGTTGTTAAAACTGGAAAAACAGGACAAGATATCTAGTAAAAAAAATAATACATTTATAACATAAAATAGTGCAGCATTAAGAATTGATTATATAATGTTAAATTGAATTTTTTTAAAATTCTTAATGCTGCAATATTTTAATTTATTATATGCCTTACTAGAATATCGTGTCCTTTTCTTTTCTAATTTTAACTAGTCCTTTACTTTTCCATGTTTAAGCTTAACCATATTACCTTTCATGCTCGCATTTTGATATTGTAATCCATAATTTTTCCAGGCTTCTAGTAAATTCACTTGTTCTTTGTTTATTTCAGTCTTATTATTTTTTTGTCCCCATAAACATTACATACACATATGGATTAACAATGTACGGCACTCGTCTGCTTTCAATAAAATCACCCCAATCACCTTCCTTTCAATCTTTTAGTCCCTCTGCTTCACTTGTTACTTCTTTACTTCTCTTTTCACAAAACCGGTGAATGTGTAGCAACAGTAATCGCTGTAACGACTTGGTTGCTATGGAACCCTATCTTTAAAAAACGTCGCTCATCTTACGTTTTTTTTACGATTTTAAACACCAGCAAATTCATCATAACTTTTGTTTTACTGAACGAAAATTGAATTTTTATTTTATAATATAGCTGAGAAAGTGATCTATAAACTGTAATAAATGTTTGAAATATAGTCGAAAAATGAGTCAGCGGTGAAGCTTTAAAGTAGTTCCAAATGACTAAAACTGCCACTCTACCATATATTAAAACACGGCAGTAATTTATCAAGGCCCAAATGCCACTCGGGGATAATCTTCTCTTTTAAAAATTTAAAGAGCGATAACTTAGTATTATCATAAATGATATATGAGAGATTACTACAGCGTTATAGTTAATCAAGCCCCAAACGCCACTCGAGGATAATGGCTTTATGAGTGTCAGGTGGCGATTTAGATATGGTGATGATTGAGAAAATTAATTAAAAGGGCGGTTCAACAAAATAGGTTCACATTGGACTTGAATACGATTATGTTGTAGTTCACAGGCAAGCAGCCTTTTGCATTGTGTTCAATAAAAAAGCAGTTCAAGAAAAACGTTATATCCATGCAAGCAAGTTTTACTTTTACTTTAGGCAGAGATAGATAAAAGTAGAAATGATTAGCAGTGGTTGTATCTAGACTATTATTGCGAAATCTTTTATGGGTGCTTTATATATATATATATATATATATATATATATTTAAGCCCAGTCGAGCATCTGGCAAGAAAATAACGATAACGAAGACAACGATTAGCCGCATCTTTTTTTGTTAGAAAAAAGTAGTAATGAAGACAAAAAGGGAGTCGCCCGCTAGATTTCGAACTCGATTTTGTCGATATATCATGCTAAAGCTGAGTGAACTAAGGTTTATGGCTTATGTACTTTACTTACATTAATTACACGCCACAATACTCAATGGTTCTAGGATTGAGTTATGTTTGAAAAAAACTAATCCAAATTCTTCTAATTAGCGGTAATTTGTAATTAACTGAGCTAATCACGTAACTACCTTAGTGTTCATTACTCTTTCTTTCCGTTTCTGCAATGCAACAACTCTCATATTTTATTGTCTCTGTCATATTTAGGAAAAAAATCACCTCATCACCGTTGCTTTTTTTTGTCTTGACATCTTATGTACATAGTGCTACTTTTATTTCTATATTATTTTTCTAGATAATAATAGAATAAAAAAGCTAATTTTTTTGTTATACAAAAATAATATTATTTCTTATCTGTTTGTTTCTGCTGGAGAGGGATGAGTATCCTACCGGATGCCAGACATCCACTAGCTATTCAACAGATTTAATTGGGAGACTTTTTAAGATTTTAATTGTCTCTTTTAGCACAATGATTTGGATTTCTCTTGAAATTGGCTCACTGGTGATATTAAACTAATAGTTTGCATTTTTTCTAAGAAGCGTGTATATCTTATGATTACTGAAATGATCTCTACTTCCTACGATTGTAGGTTGCATTCATGTGTAATATAAACCTTGGTATATAGCTATCCTGTCATTTTCAGCACTGTTTAAGCCATGCTCATTAGGAACGCAGATTTCAGGGTTTCGATTCTCTTTTCCTATATCAATATGCGATATTTAATTTTTTTTTTAATTTGTTTCTGTAGGAATTGCATAGTGGATGGTATGATTTGTTTCTAACGGTTATCTGTATTATATTTTTCAAGGTTTGCTGCTATACTGACTATTATATTTTTAAAGATTGAACAAGTGGATAAATTTACATATTCGATTGTGTTGTATTTTATAACACACTAGCAGGAGTGTCCAGCTTTGCACGGGTGTTTGGAGGTGTGTGTTGAGAGAAAAAAAGTGTAAGTTGGTAGGCAAGCTCGAACCCGTAACGCACGTTGCCCGAGTTAGTAGTCAGCCAGGCTCGAACACGTGACGAACACGTGACGCGAACGCGGAAAAGAAAACATAGGAAGTGACTAGCGTTTAAATTTAACGATATCAATCAAAAGTTGGCTTGCTAAGTGAATAATTTCACAGAGGTGGAGAAATGAACATTGACTGAAAGCCAATTCATTCGCCGATTTGTTTCCCCACGATGTTAAAGAAACCAAGCTCCCCCTAAAAAAGGGAGACACTAAAATGAATAGCAATTGTCTGATATGAAGGCTTTTTCCAACATTGATCAAAGCTAATTGCTTTCAAGACGTCCCGGCACGAAAGACCGGTGACGCTTTTGCTTCGGTGACTTTCGCTTTATTTATACGAAAAAGCTGAACAAACACGCGACGGGACAATATAGCGTGAATTTGGTAAAAGTTGCTCAAATAAAAGATATAGATGATCTCCGTTCGCAAATCGTAGATATTACACCTTAGAGAGTATATAAAATGTTCTCCAAAATAGTACCCCCCCGAGAACCCCGGCGAAAAAAACCTTTGCTGAACTTACAAAAACGGTCATAGCCATTTTGTATTTTATATATATATACTAGCGGCGGGTACCTGGCGTTGCCCCTGCGTTTGGGAGTGTGTGTGTTAAAAAAAAAACGTTGGCCAGGTGTTTTGAGGTGTAAAAGAAAAAAAAATGTTTAGTAGCAAGATAGGATTGAATCCCGAAGCCTTGACGCGAAGGTGGAAACGAAAGGGAAAAAAAGCCAGACACCTAACCATCTCGGCAACAGGAGGGAGAGGAACTTATAAGCGTGTTCGGTTAACGTTTATGAAGTGAAATATACAGGTGCGAGGATGTGGCGTGATATTCGACCTAGTTTTGCGCTGCAAGCCAGTTACTGTTTCCCCCCGCCCCATCATTCGCTTTTCGAAGACGCGGCGAGCTGGTAAAAGTTGGGCATATTAAATACACACACGGCCCTTTTTCTTAAGTCGTAGATATTACGATTTAGACGTGATATAAAAAGTATTAAGGAACGAGCCGAGCGAGACGACTGACAAAAAAAAAGCCTTTTGCAGAAATACACAAAAAGCGAACACACACACACATCTTCGCTTTAATATATATATATATATATATATATATATATATATATATATATATATATATCCTAGTTTACTTCAATTAAATTGTTTGACGCATTTTTTGCGGATCTTTTCCGCTATTTTTGTGACACGAAAGTTCTGTGTTGCTATTGCATTTATGAAACTAGCAAAGATTCATAATATTTTTACTTACATATACAAAAATATGGAGGATATATTATGGAGAATCAGCAATATTTCAAGCAAGAATTTGTTTTATTACACCAAAAACAAAGAACTTTCTTCTCTGACTCTCTCGCCTACTAACTCTTTCTTTCACCCTCCCCCCACCCTCGCTCTTCCTCCCCCGCCCTGTAAAACCAAACGGAAGTTCATAAAAAAAGTTATTTTCTAGAACCTTTCATCTGTGAAACAAGAAATTACGTGTCTGCTTCTAACTTAACTAATATGGACGGCTTCAAGTCTAATGTAAACAAATAACTGTCGCGATTTTCTTTTAGGAAATGAAGTTTTATGAAGTCATAAATAGGGTTAGAACAACAGCATATTCTTTTCTTTGTTTTGACTCTCGAGTCTGGATCCGTTGATATGTTATGTTTTAATATAAAGTGATGTGGTTAGGTAAAACTGTGTCGCATATAAACTCGAGAGTTGAAACAATGAAAGGAATATGCTGTTTCATAGCCCTAGTCATCACTTACGAATTTCCAACATGTATTATAATTCTCTTGTGTAGCTACCAGATTTTTTTAAGCGATGACCTATCAGTACAAAACTAGTTACATAACATGTTTTACTATTAGAACCCTTTTTTATGGATGTCACTCCAGAAACCGTATGAAGCCGGTTGAATACGAGGAGCTAAATAAAAAGAAAAGCTGTTACATAATAATGAAGAATGAAGAAAGGAGGAATTACTTTAAAACAAGGTAATATTTTAGTCATATACTCAGAGGCAAAATAAGCTATAAAAATAAAACAGATGTATGTGTGCGTGTCTGTGTGTAAACTCTTAATCAAATAACACTGAAATTAACAATAAACTAATCATTCACCGAGGATGGTGTATAACGAGTAAAATCTTTGTTTGCATGGATAACTAGCGCATACAGTAATATATCGGCAAATTGAAATGCAAAATGTTCTTTTCAACTTGCCGACATATTTTTATTACTTGTGTGCAAGCTCAAATTCATTCATAGCTGGAACCGAACTATTACTTAGTTACAGTTGAACATAATCTACCAAAGACGTCTTTTCTGATATTTGTTTTTCTCTTCATTAGATACCCTACATAGAACACGGTTTAACTGGAAAATCATTGGTCAATTTTATAAAGAACATTTCATGCTCGCTTAAACCATGTTTTACTACAAACTTTTCCTAATAAAAAAACACTGACGTTATTAATTACATTGCACGAAGTTTATACACCTTTTCCCTTTGTATATTTTGATTATCTCACTAAGCACAAGTTTCATGAAGCAGAATTAACTCATTTTTTTAATTCCATATAGCCAGTAACAATGTTTTCTCTAAAATGATAATAGCAGTAATACTTGTCTTTCTTGTATTTCGCTTATTTTAGGGGGATTAGCATAACGACAGCCTGTATTTTATTTTTACATTAGGTATCCATCAAAAATTTCTGTAATAGGTAGAATGTTTGTTCATCTCCTCTAAATATTGATGAGTTTTTCAATATTTTCTGTAATCTGAGCAACTTTCGTTTACTCCACGCCGTGTGTGGAATCGTTCTGCCAGCATTAATGGTACTTCATACACCTGTATTCGTATTTTTATCCGAGGATATAAGCCAAACTGCAAACAGCAACATTTCTACTTCACTGGCAACTTGTCCTTATCGATTACCTTTCAATTTTTCATCAGTCTTATGTTGTATTTCTGTTGATGTAATATCTCTGTTCTCTCTTCCACGAATTTTTACTTTTTTCCCTCTTTTTATTTCTCGGATCGCTGTCCCTTTAGATCAGGGGTTCTCAAACGGGGTCCACATGGACCCTAGGGATCCATGGAATATTTCTGGGGATCTACAGGCAAAACATAACAAAACTTATGATTATTATTATTATAGTTGTTGTAGAATACTTTATTTGCATTAAATTAGTTTCATTTAAAAATAAAGATTAATTATATAATATTTCTTTGATTATTAAAACTCAAAATTTTTATGAGTGAAAAATAGAAGATTGGCTAATGACCAATAGTTATGAAGGGGTCCACGAAGATAAAATGAATGTAAAAGGGGTCCATGAGTAAGAAAAGGTTGAGAACCACTTCTTTAGATTATATGTATAATATTTGCATTCTCATCCCTTACAATTTTTATCCTTCTTGTACCCCTACTAAGTTTCTTTGTTCAGCTTAAATGATTACTCCATTTTCTTCTGTGTTTTTTTATATCTAAAAAAACATCGTCCATAAACCCTCCAATGGGGTCTTAACAAGTGTATTCTTACACTTTGTTGATCTCACTATTTCCATCATAAATACGACCATCCCATGATAATTCCAAGCCTAATCTTTTACCAGATTACATGCTAATATTCCATGATCATGCGCCGAACTGACTTTAAAATCCAAAATAACCTCATCGCGTTCCGAATTATATGTTAACTAAACTGTATGTCTTAGCAAGCGTAAGCAACACAATTACGTTCTATTTTTACGTTCTTGACTCGTATGATAAACAATATTAATTGTAGATATTCGATGCAGCCATATATCTGCGTTTTGGACGAAATCATTACTTAAGTCATTATTCCTAATGTAATTTATCACTTGGTTGGCAACAATTCATGATTATGAGCGAAACGATCTGAGCCCGTTAGCCTGTTCATCTTTTTAAAAATAGCTTCATCTAGACATCTTTTTAGAAATTGCTTCATCTAGACATCTTTTTTAGAAATAGCTTCATCTAGACATCTTTTTTAGAAATAGCTTCATCTAGACATCTTTTTTAGAAATAGCTTCATCTAGACATCTTTTTTAGAAATAGCTTCATCTAGACATCTTTTTTAGAAATAGCTTCATCTAGACATCTTTTTTAGAAATAGCTTCATCTAGACATCTTTTTTAGAAATAGCTTCATCTAGACATCTTTTTTAGAAATAGCTTCATCTAGACATCTTTTTTAGAAATAGCTTCATCTAGACATATTTTTTAGAAATAGCTTCATCTAGACATCTTTTTTAGAAATAGCTTCATCTGAACATCTTTTTTAGAAATAGCTTCATCTAGACATCTTTTTTAGAAATAGCTTCATCTGGACATCTTTTTTAGAAATAGCTTCATCTGGACATCTTTTTTAGAAATAGCTTCATCTGGACATCTTTTTTAGAAATAGCTTCATCTGGACATCTTTTTTAGAAATAGCTTCATCTGGACATCTTTTTAGAAATAGCTTCATCTGGACATCTTTTTAGAAATAGCTTCATCTGGACATCTTTTTAGAAATAGCTTCATCTTGACATCTTTTTAGAAATAGCTTCATCTGGACATCTTTTTAGAAATAGCCTTCATCTGGACATCTTTTTAGAAATAGCTTCATCTTGGACATCTTTTTAGAAATAGCTTCATCTGGACATCTTTTTAGAAATAGCTTCATCTTGACATCTTTTTAGAAATAGCTTCATCTTGACATCTTTTTAGAAATAGCTTCATCTTGACATCTTTTTAGAAATAGCTTCATCTTGACATCTTTTTAGAAATAGCTTCATCTTGACATCTTTTTAGAAATAGCTTCATCTTGACATCTTTTTAGAAATAGCTTCATCTTGACATCTTTTTAGAAATAGCTTCATCTTGACATCTTTTTAGAAATAGCTTCATCTTGACATCTTTTTAGAAATAGCTTCATCTTGACATCTTTTTAGAAATAGCTTCATCTAGACATCTTTTTAGAAATAGCTTCATCTAAACACTATAGTTCAGCAAAGTATTTTGTCATCGCTTAATACTAACAAAAGTATTAATACAAGTAATCTGAAATGTTTATATATTTTGTAGCTAATGACTTTTGTATAGCTCATTGTCTGAAACATTTGGTCTTGTTTTTAAAATACTGCTTTTTCGTAATATCATTTACAGCGAACATACTCTCGGTCTTATCTGCTTTTTCATAGTGTCAGTTGTATACTATCTCCTATTTTAAGCTCTATTTGTTGTCTTCAAATGCTTATATAGTTATCGTTAGACCATTCCAAATACCGGTCTTCCTATTTGCGAAACAGCTTTCAGCCACTTTGTATGGATTTTTATTTATTTATTTATTTGCCATTTGGTGTTTCATTCTTCTTCACATGATTCTGTTTTCTTCGTTATATTATTTCTCCTTACATTTTTTAAAAAGTTGTTTCAGCATAAAATGTATTTATTAGCGATTACCCATAAACACTGTGTTCTTCAGCTATATTCTTATTGTTAGTGTTTATATTTTGCGGTTCATCGTTTTTTTTTTTTGTGTGTGTATTTTTTTTTTTTTTACACGTCTTACGGTTTCCGACAAGATAGATGATCTTACATTAAAAGAGCTGTTTGATTCAGCTAAAGCGTTGGGAATAGATCTTATTGAAGTGAGAGAACAAGTTGTAACTGCTCGAATCACTCAACCCACCATTGCATCGAGCGATCTGATTGCAGGTGCTGTAAATGAAGTAGCATTAATCATATCGCGAGAGATTGTAAATATTGGAGACAGATCACTCATCAACGTGGGTATCTGTGCAGGAAGACAGGTCATAAAGTTATGGACGATACATCGTGTCAGTCTATTCCCCTGTCAGAATATTATTTTGTCGCTACATTCAATTACTGTCTGTTAAAGATGTACCATGCCTGGCTCTCCTCAATGCTTGTTTTCACGTTCTATTTCGAGCGCAACATCAGTCATGGCTAAAGCAGAAGTGGCGGTAAGCAAATCACAGGCGATAAACAAGATTGCTATGTAAACTGCACCATTAGGATTTATACATAGATTGATAACGTTGAAGCAACCATACTGGCGAGGCAAGGAATTCCTTTTGATGTAGATGTGCTACTTGGCACTGGCATCAGTAAGGCACTCGGCGCCGCTTGCATCACGCAGTCTGAAATTGTGGATTTTAGGAAGAAATAAATCAAATTTTTTTATGAGAGCATTTCGTATCAACGAACCCGATTTTATTGCAAAATTCAGCGAAAGCGGTGGGGTTTGCAGCGAGTCGTGCACTAGGATTTATATATACTAGAATTGTCGGATATTGGATATCTAATGAATTCAGGCATGATTATGAACGCGACCTGCAAACATAGATAATTAAAACGAATTGTCGCAGCCAAGTAAAGAGGTGTGGCCAACTTGAATGACTTCTAATGCTAATGGCCGTATTGCATGCTAATAAAATCCATGCTTATTTATTATAAATTATCGTCAATTGAATACTTATATTGGTGCATTCACTCGAGATGCAAATGAGGAAGTCAGGAAAACATGAGAATGGAGGCCGTAAGAACAAATTACGTACCTTCAGATCAGTGTTTATAAATCCCTCTGACCGTTCCAGTCAGTGATAGTTAAAGACCAGATATTTTCTAAGTAGGTTAGCTTCAGCTTAAAAGATGGCGCCCTTTATATTCCGGTGTGTGTTCCGGGTTGTTTTAGAGCAGAATAAGAAGAAAAGTGGATTAGACATATTAACGAGTAAGTGATATTAGTAGAATCCATGAGAAAGCATGTGGGCAGGTACAGATTAGCTAACAAGAATTAAGATAAGCTGCAAAACGGTGTAAAGGCGCTGTGATGAGAGGTTTTGTAGCAGAATAGTCAGGTGCGAGTGAAGGGAGAACGCAATACTGTGGCTGGTCTTAGAACCGTGACATAAGTAGTTTCACTATGTGCCATAATCTGATGGGATTAATTCCTATGGGTACTTCCAGTGGCGAACATCGATCTACAAATGCCGCACAAAGCTAGAATGACAGGGTTTGCGATGCTCCTCTGGGATGTATGGTAGCAGACACGCATGTCTGGGTACATCAATCAGATCTCGTCAAGAAAGGGTGTGCGTGGGCATGAAAGAAACTGGATATAATGGTTGCGGTCAACATAGAATACACATCATATAAACGTGTCATAGCTGAATGCTGTTCTAAAAGGATTACCCCTCGAGGTTTAATGAGAAGCAAATAGGTTGCACAAGGAAACAGATTGTTTGTATATGTTTAACACTGAGTGACCAATGCCCTTATAAAAAATTTGTGTTCGAGGATTAAAGCAGTAAGTAAAATGCTTTGTGGCGGAAACTTAACACGATAATCTCACTTATGAAAAAGAACATTTCGATTTATCTACTACTAGTTGATATAGCAAGCTATTATCCTGCATTATCTTGATTAAATACAGTTTAGTTTAGCAATTACTCCTTATTCTACTAGCTATCAAACCTGAACTCATATATATATAATACAAAGTAATAATTAGTGAGACTAGGTATAAAGCAAGAACAGGTTTAAGGTTGTGTATTGATTTTTTTTTTTTACTATTATCCTCATCTTCATATTTGTTGTTTCGGCCAACTCATCCTCTGGCTTTGTACAGGTGATTAACCGCGACGATGCCAGTGCCCAGTGAGCATTGTCTTAAGATAGCGGTTTCAATCCTACTCAAAGTAGGCTAGAGGATTAGTTGGCAAAAACGTGGCGAGAAAACAATTAAGGATGGCAGTAATTGCTGAGGACACAGTTACAAGACCCAGCATTCCTATCTCGTTGCGGTTAACCCCAAGAAAAATGCCAGAGGATAAGTTGGCCGAAACGTGGTGAAACAACACCTATGTTGCTGAGGATAACAGTTCAAATAAATTCAATGCCCAAAGTATGAAGATTCATCTCAAATGATTCCCTCTCATCCCTATAATAATAATAAGAAAATAATAACAACAACAATAACAACAATAATAATATAAATAACAATATAAATAATAATAATAATATATAAAGTTGAAGGTTCCTTAAATCTCTACTAGAGTTTTCCGCCATCTCACTATGCCCAATGACTTAAGTTATAAGTAATAATGCGTTCTAATGCACGATTCTGAATGATTAATACGTCATAAGAGCGATGCTAGGAATACTCTTACGAATTACTTAAGATTTTTACCTGGCCATGATTGGCGGATCTAAAAAAAAAAATCTACTCTCGTCATTTAATAAAGACTGTCATTCGAAATGCCAAACATATTCAGCAGAAAGATTTACCTTTTTAACAAGACATGTCCGAAAAAGGTCCGAGCTTACACCGACCAAAACCTTCAGAGCATAACATGTGAAAATGAGGAGTGTACTCCACCTAATCAAAATAACACAAAAAAGAGGTATCTTACTGCCAATCCTTTACATTCTTTACAGAACTTCGTCAAAAGGCAGATTCAAGAGAAAATAGATATAATGTAAAATATTGAATATCTAAGACCGTTTTCTAAATAATTGGAAACAGTTAATCTGCATAAATCAATTGAATTCGTAATTTGAAGGAGAATGAGATTGAAGCAATAAAGAAGTCAACTACATTGACGAACAATTAAATTAAGAATTAAATAAATTTAAGAAGAAAAAGAAGTGAATCAAATAAGTTATTTAAAATAACTTCTAAGACAATTTAAAAAAACAACAGAAATAAAATCGACAAATGTAAACACATATTTTACATAATCTGACATTAGGTCGACGAACTGTACAAACCTCCACTCACTTTGACAGCCGACATCTGCTCTGGTCAATTATGACAAATTGTAAACGTTGCTTGACACCATTGTCCATTCTAGACGCCCACTTCCCGCCTTGCGAACCGAACCAACAATAACGCTCAACGCTGTCGGTCTTCGTCGAGGAGCGCCAACTATTCTTTCGATTGATCAGTTCTTAGACAGAAGTTTGGCAACTTCAACATCTCGTTTACTGTTTCCTGTGACACTGATTTCTTTACAATGTCCACCGTTATTGTCTGTGAGGTCGTTCGTGGGTCAGTCGTGAGCAACCTTAGAAGATATCCACTCACGTTCATTTGACGGCACATATCATAGATAATATGATGCCGAGACCCGTTTGGAATATCGCCCGCGGCAAGATCATAATTTGTGAATTAGTAGGTTTGATCTTCAATTGTGAATTATAAGTAGATGCAGTTAAATGTCTAGCGTTACACAAAAGTTCAGTTTGTTATCTAACTTTTGATGTTATAATTCGTTTATAGCCGCTTAATATTTACAGAAATACATGTCGTGCTAATAGATTGCTGCTGCTACTACTACTGATACTACTCTAACCTCTTCTACACTTAGTACTATTACTACTGTTTATATTTTGCTAATGAATATTTTATATTTATTTAAAACCAGAACTATACAATAACTTTTATACTAGAGCGTAAAGGCGTATTCAGTTTATTATACCATCTAAGTATAATGCGAAATCCGACAGAGGGAATATTGTAGTATATATTCTGTTACCGGGGGAGGGGGCATCACTATTTTAGTAAACCTCCTTTTAGATATAGTGTAGTATATGTTCTGTTGTGATTAGGCCATCCACTCTGCAATTACGTTTTACTTTGTGGAGTACGAGGTAGTGTAGTATCTGGTCTGGTGTAATAGGCTCATCTTCCAAGGCATTCCCGTCTTCCCTTTTGTGGGGAGAAAGTCTTAGTTTTTTTATAATAGTGTCATCATCCCAGCCATTCTGTTCTTATCAAGAGGAATGCATACATTTTATTTAATCATATATTATCGTTCAGATATTAATAGTTGTAATACTATTACTACTAATTCTAATGCTAATAATAATAATTACATTTGAAGGAAATGCAGCATGTTCAAAGAATATATAAAGACGCACATAAGCGTTCAATTGGAAACTGCATAAGGGACTACGTTTAAAACATACGACTTTGCGCAGAGATAAATTATGTATGGTTAGTTTGTTGTTTTTGTTTTACGGCATATCAACCCTTTTCAGATTATTTAAAGCCGAATCCAAAGATTTTGAAGAAAAATATTTAATAGAATATATTTGTTGTTTTCACGTCGGTTTCTATTTAACCTTTAGTTGGGACGCTAACAGGTACTACCACTCCGGGTCAGAGTGGACATGGAAGCAATGGTAATTAAAGGGTGGCTCCACACTTTCCAAAGCCCGCAAGCTGGGGCCGCATCACTGGATATAGTTTAAGGTCATATCCAAGACCAAATGATGTATGAGAGATATAAATTTCCTTTCAATGATTGTAGATTCACTTTGTATAGTTCAAGAGAAAGGTGGCAAATGACGACGTTATGTTAAAATGTTTTTGATTAATAATGAGACTATGACCCCCAATGATTTCGTCGATCTAATTTATAAATTATGGCTAGGAAAATATATGTTTTTATATCTTCAAATATTTATTCATGATATTTTGTTTGGTTGTTTTGTAGATAAACGCGTTGTTTTTGTTTTTGACTTTGCAAAACATGAATGAGTTTTGAGTATCATAAGTTAGAAAGTTAGTTATTTTCGGCCAGACTGATCTGGAAAAACCATTGTAATGTGGTCTAACCGAAGGTAGCAAGAATTATGTATTATAACGTTAGTTTAGATATGATATCGGTTGACGTGGCCTACAAGTATGCAAAATAGTTGAGAAATGGAAACCGCTAGGATCCAGTCCGGGTCAATTTGGTAAACCCGTTTGAAATCGATAAACTATGGGAATCTAAAAGAAACATGTGTGATTCGATATTCATTTCTATTAATTCTTAGTCTACAAATACGCAGCTCTATTACATCAAGCTGATCCCGGATGACTTTTAGTTCCTGTAAAGATTATTTATTTGCGAACTATTACCCTCATATTTAGTTGTTGTCTTACAATGTTTCGGCTAACTATTCATCTGGCGTTCGTCAGGTGGTGAACTGCGACAGGATAGCAATGCTGAGTCTCTTAAAACTGTAATTACTGCCTTCGATAGTTGTCGTCTGGCCACGTTTTGGCCAAATAAGCCACTATCCGGCTTTTGGGTAGGATTGGAACCGCTATCTTCAGACAGTCCTTACCTAAAACCGTAGAGATTAAACGTCTATATCCACTGCATCAGGGGTCACGGAGAGCGATAATGATTGGATTTTTTGTGTCTTCTGTATCCAAGATTTTCGTTGTTATATGGTATGTCACTCACGGCTTCGTACTGAATGGTATATTTAAAAAAAAATTGTTTTCAAACAGCTAGAAGATGAGGATAATAGTCCGCAAATTAATAAATTACTTATCTTAAAAGGATTCTGATAATAAAAATAATTATTTAAATTAAAAGAAAACGCATCGAAAAGTATCAGCTAGAAATAATTATAAAACGGCTGGTGTAAGAATACTAAACGAGTTTCCATCAGATGGAAGAAAGCAGAACGCATTGTAGAGTAATAAATAAATAATGTTGTTTTCTTGTGTTTTATATATGTTTAACCTCTTCTGCTATCAAAACTGATAAGTCGGCATAGTTCACAAAGTAAAACAAACAAAACACCTGTTTTACTAATTAAAGTAACGAACGAATAAAGTAAACGAATTCATAAAAAGTCATCTTTGTATCTGGTGATTTGCAGCATGTCTTAGTGTTGGTTATTATTAGGGCTATGCCAACAAAATATTCTTTACATTGTTTTTACTCTCGAGTATATACCGGACAGAGACACGGTTAATCAACCGAGAACCACGTGACCCTATATAAGACAAATAAGATAGCAACATATATATACTCGAAAGACAAAACACTGAAAAGAATATGCCGTTGTCCTAACCCTCGCTATTATAGTATGAAAATAACCTTATATATACTTCTCGCTATCTACGGTTAGACCAGGTTGCAGTGGTTTTTACCAGATTAGTTTGCCCGAAAATATTAACTTTCTAACGTATGATGCACAAAACACAATCATGTGTCTGTAAAGTCAAAAACAAAAACACGTTTATCTACAAAATAACCAAACCAAACATCATTTATAAATATTTGGAGATATAAAGAACTTGAAACATAAAACATTTTCTTAAATTACTAGATTCGACATTAAATAACTCGAAAAAGATTGATGTGCCGTAATACAACAGAAACAAAATAGACCAGATTGCGCACCCCATCATGAAAACTATCTAACCTTTACTCTGTTCTGGCTTATGTTTAATTAGAAGCAGGTGTTTTAGTTTGTGACAGGGCTAATGGGCTTCCTCTGCCAGTTTTGTTTTATTTCAAGCGTTCGCCTTTCCTAGACATATTGCCTTCAATAGGGTCGTGGAAATCTATCTATTCTAGGTACATAAACCATCAAGAATATCAGACTAACTGGTGCACCAACTGTCCTATGGGTGACCTGAAAGTGTACAAGATAAAGGCGATACCTAATTAAAAATTTAGTACCCCTGACTCAAGACGATACTCACTTTAATATCTCTATCTCTACTATTATATGAAAGGAACTTTGACTGTGTGCGTTAAGTCCTTATGAACTCGCAAACGGCTGGGCTCATTTTTATGAAATTCTACATGAAGGTACTTGATGTAGTTAGGTTTGGTTTGGTGGTTTTGTTTTACGGCATATCAACCCTTTTCAGGTTATTTAATGCCGAATCTGGTGATTTTGAAGAACGATTTTTTAATGTAGTATATTTGTTTTCGTATTCTATTCAACCCATCGTTGGGACCCTAACAAGTGCTACCACTCCGGGTCAGAGTGGACCTGGGTGCAATAGCAATTAAAGGGTGGCTCCACATTCCCTAAGGCCTGCAAGCTGGGGCCTCACCATCGGATATATTTAAGGTCATATCCAGAGCCTGATGCAGTTAGAGATGCGTACCAAAATCGATGATCGAAAAATATGATTAAAGAAGGAAGTTTAATTTTACTAGAGTTTATATTTTTATACAACCGAACATCACGAGTGAATGTGCGATGGTTTATCAGGGCACAAGCAGAAAAGCTTATCATAAAAACGATGTGTTCATTCTATTCTAAGACGGGCGAGTTCTAAATGAATGTGTTTACTTAGAGCGCAATTGAACCATGACTTTTGTACGCCAAACTTTACTTCAATTGATTATGTGAAAATAATTTCGTAAGATCAACAGTTAATTTTTTGATAAAATAGCGTCTCGTTCGAAATAGATGCTTCTATTTAAATCACAATTGAACCATAGTACTTGACTTTTGAATGTTAAACTTCAATCCAAGCTATTGTTTACAGTTAATTCTATTTTTTATAATTCTTTGCAGTGCAATGTAGATTACTATGTACTGTAGGCTAAGTCATTGCGTGGAGGCATGGCAAGACTCTTTCCAGTACATTGCGGCTGAGGTTTCCTGAGAAGAGCCAGCAATCAATCGATTCGATTAAAAATCGGTGATTTTTTACCGATTCTGATGACAATAAAGGTATTTGAGGGTGGTACATTTGCTGATCCTCGTAATATCCCGAGCAACGTCGGGTCTCTCTGATAGTACCTGTATAAAGAATTCTTTCTGACTTTGATGTAAGAATTCCTGTCTAGTTCCTCTTGTACAGATGGTACTGAATGCCATAATTCCATGGATCTTTTTTTTTCATCATATTATCATCTGATGTTAGTTGAATTCTGTCATGCGTTCGCCATCAGTAGTCTCTGCGGTTGTCCCTGCCAGATCATGCTGCCTTTAGAGTCTTCAAACTATTGAACAGCAGTCATGATGTCGACACTTTGACATCCGGTGCGAATTACCATTTCCAATATCCAGATGGTTTCTAACTTTTTTCAACTTCGAATTTGATCCTTATAAAAGTAAATCTTGTTGACGTTTCACCAATTGACACGGCATACATAACTGTATGCATGTGTGTAAAACATTACGAGAATGCATATATGCGAGTATGGTCTAAATACTGTGTCTATAAAATAGGTTTCATTCAAACTGTATGTTTAAGTGATGATACATTTATGACTGTTATTTTATCTTATTTAAAATTTTTGATATAGACGATTTTTCTTTGCTTAATTCACATTAATCATTTAAGGATCATCGCAAAATATTACGTTAAAATATTTTCATAAAATTCAATGTTTATGTAAACTTCTATAAACTAAAAGAAATCAATAAATTAAAAAAGATAAAAATATAAATACATAACAGGTATTGTCACACGATTAATACGAGGTGGCTTCAATAAATTTTCAGACTTTTTCGTATAGGCAATTTTATTGATATTACATACACAAAACACTAGTTCTCATCGAAGTAATCACCTCTGACTACAATACCGTTCCAACAACTTCTCGACAGCCTCTAAGGTTTTCGTTAAGCTCGGGGAATATCCAAAAGTCACAGGGAGGAAGGTTTGGACTACAAGGAAGAATGAAAAACGTTCTAGATGCCCGTCTTTGTCAAATAGTCTGTAACATGTATGGAGCACCCTTGGGACAGACTTCGCGCAAATCTCCCACGTCTTCAGTTTCTCACGAATAATTGTGTGTGCAGTTCCCAAACTGATCATTGTATAAATCCAGTAGATATCTCACTGCTGATGCAATTCTCTGTTTATATAAAAGCCAGGTACGTCAAAGGATTGAATACTGTTGCCAAATCTGGGCAGGAGCTGCTAGAAAGGACTTGTCCTGCCTTGCTAGAGTTCAAAATAGATTCTTGCCTCGTAGGATATATCCTTTTCTCTTCCCTGCAACCTCTGTCTCACAGAAGAAATGTTGCAAGTTTGTCTCTGCTGTATCGTTATTTCCATGGAAAGTGTTCGACTGAGCTTCAGTCTATGGTCCCCCCTCACTAAACTTTCGCAAGAAACACTCGTCTAGCTGAAAACACTATTAATAATTCCCCCTACTCGTTATGTGCCTAAACCTAAACATAGATTCCATGAACAAAATTTCTTGCTTAGAACTGCACGCCTTTGGAATTGTCTTCCGTTTTCCTGCTTTCCAGCTGACTACAATATGGTTGTCTTCAAGTCTAATGTAAACAAGTTCTTGATGAGCCGTTCCACTAAACAAATTTACTGAATTTCCATTACTAACGATTACTATAGTGTCCAATTTCCACTGTACACTGTTTAACCCTTATCATCGAGTGGCCTCTTGGCCTTTAAAAGTGGTGATGCCTATGTAAAAATGTGCACTTATTGTCTCTATAGACACACGACGGTCTTAATCAATGAAATTCTTTATTTGGCTAATCAACACTAATGGTCTGAAGTCCTTACTCCTCTCACACTTCTCATCACTCAGAGAATTTCTGCATTCTTTGAATCTCCTATGCCACTGCTCCTGGATATGACCTTAAAATATATCAACCAACCTATACCGCTTAAATCTGATGCTCGATTCATGCAAGAGTGTCCAAAAGCAGCCGGAAGCTTACCGTGTTTTTGTGGAACGATTTCCAAGTTTAAAACAGAATTTTATTGCATACCGTTCTTCTAAAGTGTTCTCACGTCCACATTGCATTTTTGAAATTTATCAGCTGTGACAATCAGGCTTAAGTAGGGTGTATTCCAGTTCCTGCCGTATCTATTCATTTAGACCTGAAATCATAAAAATTCTTCAGTCATCTCATAAGAAGTATAGCAATAGCATACTGAATTGCCAAGTGTCTATGAAAAACTTAAATGCCTGTACAAAAACAAAAACCCAAAAAACTATGGAAACTTATTGAAGGCAACTCGTATGTCAAGATAATAACTAACGAGATGTGTTACTGATTTATTATGAATATTAAAAGCAAGAAAATATGTATTTGATGTCATTAATATAAGAGATTTATTTTCTCACATAGAGATTTGCTTTATTTTTTTTTTAATTTTCTTATCAGTTTGGCAAACTGAGGATGGGGCAACCATTCCTGGTGGCAAACATATATAAGCTAACTCACATTTTCTGACAGATAGATCTTTTAAACATTCTGACCATCTCTTTAAGTGCAGGTGTGTGTGTCTGTCTTGCACTTGGTTTATTGAGTATATTTGTCAAGTAGTTTTTAAAAAATGTTTTAATGAGTCCGATTGCTCCTATGATTACTAGAATGATAGTGATATTCCTAAAATTACAGCTTCTTTCGTGTCAAACAGAAAACGTTGATATTTCGTTATCTTTTCTCCTCTCAACCCTGTTTAACCAGGCATCATTGGGGAACTAACTTTTACTAAGGTTGCTTCATTCTCTATATTGTTCCATATTATTATGTCAGGTTTTATGGCTCCGTTTTCTAGCTGCCGGGATTGCAAATTCATAGATGATGGTGTATGACTTATTTCCAACTTCTCTTTCTGGTCAACATTTTCCCAAGGCTTGCTGGCGGATTTACGGACTCCAGTTAAGATTAACACACTCCACTGTGTCACGTCCTATATTAGCCGTTCCTCAGGAGAACCATACAGTTGCTTTGCACGTGGCTCACACTCTGTACTTCTGTGTGGCAGAACCTGCACTTGTTGCCATTGATTAAACAACTCCTTCAACAGTAATTGATCGTGTAAGCATAGAAATATAAAATATCCACAAATAAAACAAAGACGTAACTAGTTCGTTATATCTGCATGAGGCTTTGAAGAAAAAATGCTAACAACTTTGACTGAAAAGGTTGTGTTTTGTTTTTTTTTTGTTTTGTTTTGTTTTTTTCATATAAATTCTAGCCTGCGCTTGAAAACGTTTTAAAGATCAAACGACTTAGGAACCTATTTTCATGTTGGAATAAAAAATAGTCTGATTTCTAAGATATAGTCTATTTCTCTCCCGGTATATTTTCGCAAAATGTCGCAATCCAAGCGTTTATGGCTATTGTTTTGCAAAGCCGTGTCGGAAAAAGTGGGTAATATTTTATAAATTTTTTTTATCACGCGTTTTAGAACAGAAAAATGAATTTTAAGTGGGAAAATAATAGGTGCTGTTTCTTCTGCGCACATGTATTTCCGGATTATCAGGCAAACCACAGATTTTGTGAAGAAGGTATATTACGTTTACTTTTGAAGCCAAACAAGGGGACAATATTAAGGAATGCTTCCCACTATATATGTTAAACAACAAGTATATTGAATTTACGGGATTGAAGGGAAAAGAATATGAAGAATATGCCATTTGGTACCCAAATGGCGTGGAGAAAAGAAAATGACATTAGCGACATCTACTTTTCTAAGACAAGTCAAAAGGCACATGATCTTTCAGCTACAAAACCAGTCTCGCATGACCCCAATCTTCATTTTTCCGGTCTGAATTTCACCGCTGAATCTCGCTCTGATTCCCAATTTGTTGACATGATTGATACAGCTTAGTGTGTAAATGTGATAAATACACGTAAGCAGATGACGATTAACCGGTTCTTTTTTTATTAACCCGGGTTTAACTGAATGACTTTACACAAGTTATAAACCTTTTAAAAAATTGTGCCATGCTACTTTTTGTCTTCGGAAGAAAAGTCTACAAATGCTAGGAACATTATATTTGTATTGTGATCCCAAGGGGGAATTATGAAAATTCTTCGTGTTTGATGAATTCGCTTCCCTGGTCTACTGTAGCAATATTGCTGACCTGATTGCATTAGTTTGTCTGAAGTATAATGCTATGAAATAGAAACTTAACAAACATAAGTTTTAACTCAATTCTTCCGAATATGGGAAACGAATATTTGAAGAGATCATTCGTCCATGATTAGGTTCTCTATTTTAGCATACCCTCCTTGTTATAGATTCTAAATATGCTTTCGATGGCTAAATCAGTATGTTTTCAACATTGCGTATTATTCATCTACAAATAGATCGGAATGTGTTTATATTTCCTTTTGCTGACCTGCTTAAATAAAGTAGGCGCGTGTTTTTGGATTCAGGGCAGATAACCTGAATAAAATTATATAATATATGTTAGGTATTGCGGACATCTTAGAGCAATCGAATATCCCATAAAATGTCGATAGTTGTAGCTGTTATTAAATTTAAATATGTCTTTCCGTTACACTGATTCATATTAATTAAACTTTTAATTATTAATTTGACATTTCTAAAAAAAATGTAATATACGTAACTAGAGCTGTTTATTATCACATTAAAAAAAATCTACATAATTTGTACCCAAAGGCCAAAAACTTGGTTGGGTGCAAAAACTTCAATCGAATATTTGATTTGATCAGCTATTTGTTTTGTTTTTGTTTTACATCTACTTCAACGACTTTCTTTTTGAATAATGTAAAATATATTTTAGTACATCGACTATATTCAAATAAAATATAGTTTAACTACAGTGTAAACTCTAGGGAAATTCAATGAGCAAAAAAAAGTTGATAAATAATTATTGTACTGGTTTTTTTTTTATTTATAAGATAACTTTATTAAAATAAAATATTTTCCTTTACAACTTCATTTACCGAAGATGTTATTACAACTGGCCCATAATTTTATTTTAGCTGTTTTGAAACGTTCTTGTAATGTCCCACTAGTTGGCATATAGAATAATTGGATATACTTATTTTAGGGTTACTATACATTAGTGTAAACAAAAACGTATAGCAAAGAGACTATGGATATTCTCCAGGATATAGCACATTGGTAAAATTTAGGTTTCATTTTTAATAAAGTGTTAAAATAAGATGTCGTCAGATCTTATAAATTCTCATTTAGTTTTTAATAAAGTTAGTGTAAATATATTTATACCCTAGTTTGTATTAAAATGTAAACAATATAAAATTATGTTTATGCTTCGAAAGAGTTCATGGTAAGAATGTTCACAGGTTATAAGGTGTTTACAAGTGTAAATTTCTATTATATGAATACAATAATTATAAATATATAAAATTATTAATTATATTAGGTTAATTCAAAAATAATTTCATTTCTATGTACATAGTTGAATGTTAAAAACGACATTATTTTTGCACCAACCTAATAAAAATAAATTCATGGGCGAGTAACCGAGTATAACAAACAGAAATGACAGACGTGTAATTAAAGTGTTATGATCTATTGATTTGAAATCAGAATGCTTTTTTCCCCGCAACGAATGTTAAAATAGATTGGTTCTCGTTTTAACTTGTGTCCTTTTTGTCGTTTTGCACTCTATGGAACCAAACTATCCACCCTATAAATGTTGTCTAGAAGAAATACGTGTTTGACATTCTGCTGATATAAAGGAGTTGTTTGCATCGTCTCTGTGATTTGTTGTTTAAACCCTACCGTAACTTAGCACGTTCACAGTAGACGTATTGGGTTGTTTTAAGATTTGCATATTTATTTTTGCTATTATTTTTATCATTATTATTATTATTGTTATTATTATTATCGTTATTATTATTATTGTTATTGTTATAACTACTACAGCAGTATGAAGAGTGTTCTTTTTATTCAGCCATATGCAAGGTATTTGTTAAACATATATTTTGAATTGCTTAATTCTGTTGTTTGTTTTTAAATAATGCGAATCAATACTCCACGTTCTCGTCTTGAGTTATTCTTACAACGTCAGCAAAGAAGCGTGACGTAATGGATGAAGTGCCAATTTTAAATGCCGTTCTAAGCGGAATTCTTTTGAATGTTGAAGTTTCAATCGTTAGTGCAGACGATACTAAGAATACAATTGTGATGTACTTTAGACTTTCATCCGTTTATTGCTGACGGAATGAGGTCATGCAACATCGAAATTTTCGATAGATTTCGGAGTTTGACAGCAAGATCTCCGACTTCGCAGAATAAACCTGAAGAAGGTTGGGAGTTACATCGGCCGACAAGTTGTTAGAAAAACACTCAAGATGCGAAGACTGGTCTGAATAATTTAAATGATATCAATCTTATTTGAATTATGTTTCAAAATATATTGGATATAATATATTTTGCTTAATGAAAAAATTGTGTAATGTTTTTGGTTTTTTTGTTATTAATTATATGTCGTAAATGTTTTCAAAACAAAACGATTTTGTTAATAAAAATTATCTTTATAACAAAGAAAAATATAAATTAAAAACTGTATTTAGTTTTAAACCTTTTCTTATACGCCGTATTATTCTATTCGTATATGGGTCGCTTAATATTCTAGGGTGTCTCTAATTAATTTAGTCCGTTGGATTTCAGAAAAAAAGTTTCCTATATGTTTACCTATACATATGTGTATGTGTGTGTGAACACTGACAGTATTCACTTTATATACATTTTTTCCATAATGATGCAATATAAATTTACAATTCTCTCGTGCATAAACGACTAGGAATACACATGGAATTTCCAGGAATTTTCATTTCATGCAATTAATCAGATATCTAGATGATGCTGTAAGTAGGACAACTCACTTGGAAAAAAAGGAAGAGGAACTTTACGACCATTGAAATAAGTTCTTTTAAAAAGGAATCAAAAATCCGTTTCTAGTAAATTAGCCATTTTGACATACCGAAAAATGTTTAACATGACAACACCATTTAATGTTATTGAATTATCAAAAAAAATGTTTATTCAATCATGATTGTTTATTTGTACATTAAACAAGTCAAGTTACATTGAATTGTTTTAAAGTTCGGCGTGAAAACATTTGTCATTGACATAAAAATATCATTGTTCACACACCCCCTCTCTCTCTCTCTTTCTCTCTCTTTCATACATATGTATATATATATATATATAATATATATATATATACTTAGAAAAACGAATTACAGCAGAGTGATTGATCATAAAAATATGAATTCACAATAATAGCGTAATATTGTAATATTTACATTCTTTAATTAGCAGAAAGTTTAGATAAGTCTACGGTACCCCCGATTTAAAACCTGATAACAGGGACCTGTTTTAGGTCCCCACATGAAGTTCTCTTCAGAGGAGATAGATCGGCGTAAAAGAGCTTTATATGAGCACCTAAAACGATCCCTGTTATCAGGTTTGAAACGGACGGTACTGATGACGTATCTCAGCTAGTCTTTCTACAAAATCACACACACATATATATATATATATATATATATATATATATATATATATATATATATATATTAGTAATTAAGAAAACATATCTGAAAATTAAGTAAGCATTTTCTACGCTTCATCTTCGTCAGTATTTGTTATGATTTATGGTAAACCTCACAAAGGTGTTTTCTCTTTAATCTCATCTTGAAAAATATCACTATTGCATCTTTTCATCTATAACGTCTCTTTGAACATTGGTGTTTTCATGGTTGCCACACCCTGCTTATCTGCTATTATCCACTACACGCACACACCTATATCGTTACACTGAAGAATATCGAATCGGCTGAAAATACTGTTTATAAAATCCTTCGGGTATATAACTGTAAAATATATTAACATGTTTTCTCTGTATTTACATTGATTTGCATGCACGGATATGCGGGTATATCTACTAATCTCACCTACTAGAATACAAGCTTGTTAAAACTAGCCAAAATGTGAGAAGTCTATTCTTACGAGTCGGGCAGATAAATATAATAAGAGTTATTACGTCTTAAAAACTGTGTAAAAAGGCTTAACATTTAATTAGAGTGAGTGCGTAATGCTAAATTGATTAATGAATATGATTAAATTTTTGCATATTTTTTAATTGAATACTAATTCCTATCAATACTTAACTTTGCATCGAGTCAATACCATAATCTGGTGCTACCAGATCAGGATGTCTTTTGGCTTCCTGAGACGAAAGGCACCTGCATTAAATTTCTGTTTTTGTTTTCCATCCTCTTTTGTAATACATAAATATGTTCTACAAAAACAAAAACAGCCCCTTCCTTCCTTCCCACATTCTTTTTTTCTTTTCTTTTTGTCATTCCACCCCTACTTCCCTTCTGATTCCCTAACTTAAAAATACCAACCAAAATAATAAAAACACAATCAAACTAAAATCCATGAATAAATATTTAAAGAAAACAACTAGAAATATAAAATTTTTCCAATCGATCAAGATTCCACTAGACCCTGTGGCAGAGCATCAGAATATGCCGACTGCCCCCCCAAGGAGTAGAAGTCCCTAAATGGGGCTACCTGTTGGTCATGGGTAGCGACCCGTAATGGCATTAGGACGGGATCCTGGAGGTTGAGAGAATTGGAGGTCAGGTTCTAGTACCCCCACTTCCCAACACACCACTTTGGCCCTTACTGGGCTAGACGCGCGGTCGGATGGGGCCGATCCGATCAATCAGCTGGTCACGTCTAGCGCACCACTTATACACATATAATCTACACAGCTAAACAACCAAACACCTACTAAAAAACATGGAATATAATAAAGAAAATAGAAACACAAAACCCCATCAACTATTTAATTAAAACTGATGAAACAAAATGCATAAAAAAAATTATTCACTAGCTGAACGATTCTACAAAAATTCATCAAATAAACAGTATTAAACATCGTTCAAAATTCATAAAGAAACAGCAGAAAGAGAAAAACTTAATTTTACAACTAATAAAAAAGAAACATGCACCATACCATTCAACATAAAAGAACTAAAAAGAGGAATAAACAAAAGCAGAAATACAACTTCAGGCCCAGACGATATACATTTCCAATTCCTAAAACAACTACGAAAATCATCTTTAAAACTATTACTTAGCATATATAACAAAATATGGAATACAGGAGAAATACCAAAATCCTGGTTTGAATCAACCATCATACCAATTGCCAAATCAAATAAAAATGCAAGTAACCCAACCAGTTACAGACCCATAGCCCTAATCAGCTGCCTCTCCAAAACTATGGAAAGAATGATAAACAACCGCTTAATGTGGTACTTGAAAAAATCAACCTCTTATCAAAATATCAGAGTGGATACAGACAAAAACAAAGCACAAACGACAAAATAGTACGACTATAATAATTTATTAGAGACGGTTTCGTACGCGAACACCACGCGATGGCAGTCTTTTTCGACATCCAAAAGGCCTATGATACAACCTGGAAATATGGCATTCTAAGAGACCTACACAATATGGGAAATATGGCAATATTTATACAAAACTTACTGTCTCAAAGATACTACAAAGTACGACAAGAAAGCACACTATCAGATCAATAGGAGCAAGAAGTAGGAGTGACACAAGGTAGTATATTATCCACCCCCTTATTATTAATTAAAATAAATGAAATTACACAAATTGTCGACACACAATTTGAAAGATCATTATTTGTAGATGACTTTTCAATTGCATATTCTGCATTAAATATAAGAACAATTGAAAGATGCAACAATGCTTAAACAAAATAGAAAACTGGATCGATAAAAATGGATTCAAGTTGGCATAAAATAAAACTGTGTGTATTCATTTCTGCAGAGAACAATAATATATCATTTGGACCAATGACTACAAATACAAGGAAACCCAATCCCAATAGCACAACACACGAAATTTCTAGGTATCACACTGGACAATAAACTTAATTTCAATATGCATATCACTAACTTTTGAAAATTTTAAAATAATATCAAAAACAGACTGGGGAGCTGACCAAGGCACAATATTAAAAATATACCAGGCACACATAAGATCAAGATTAGATTATGGATTCATCACATATAGCTTCACCCGTAAATCTTATATCCAAAAATTAATAACCATAGAAAATCAAGGATTAATACTCAGTCTGGGAGCATATCAAACATCACACATTGAAAGCCTATGCATAGAAGCCAATGAACCCCTCTACATTTAAGATGGCAGAAATTAATAACACAATACGCAATAAAACTACAAAGTGATCCAAACAACCCAACCCACGAAAAAACCTTCAACATACAATATACAAACTTTTATACCAGCAAACCAAAAACATACCTTCTTTTGGATATCGCATCAAAGAAATATTGACTCAAATTAACGAAAACCCTTA
Source organism: Euprymna scolopes (assembly GCF_053919585.1). Classification (NCBI taxonomy): domain Eukaryota; kingdom Metazoa; phylum Mollusca; class Cephalopoda; order Sepiida; family Sepiolidae; genus Euprymna; species Euprymna scolopes. The sequence continues at coordinate 46,903,051 of NC_136498.1, forward strand.
TAACATAGTCACACACACAGTAAGCAAAAAACCACCATGGACTTTGAAAGATCCAAGCACTGATATGACTCTTACTAAATACCAAAAAACAATAGCAACAACTTAATAAATAAAAGCCACTTCGGCGAACTCAGAGAAAAGTACCTACAACACAAAGAAATATATACTGATGGAGCCAAAACAAAAAAAGGAACAGATGCGACATGTCCAGATGGGCAGAACCATCTCCAAGTAAGACTTCCCATCGGCGCATCAATATACACAGCAGAACTACAAGCAATCAAAATGGCACTTGAATTAAGAACAACAATAACAAAAAATTCATTATATATACCGATTCTTTTTCATGCATCTTAGCTCGAAGAGAAGAACTAGATCATCTTTATATATTAGATATAATGAACAAATACAATGAAATTATTTAAAAAGGAAAATAAATAATTTTTGTCTGGATACCAAGTTATGTTAGTATTCTAAACAATGAAGAAGTTGACAAATTGGCCAAAGAAGCCATTAGCAAATATATAACAAACATCAAAATACCAGACACAGATTTCAGCAGAAAAATAAGGGAATATAACAAAATAAATGGCAAACAGAATGGGACACATATACCCAAAACAAACTACATGAGCAGCAACCCATAATAAAACACAAAAACAAAACAACAATAAAAGGACGAAGAAAAAATATCGTCCTAAACAGAATCAGAATCGGACATACCAAATTAACACACTCATACCTAATCGAAGCAACAGAAAAACCAAAATGCACTTTGTACGACAAAGATATGGCAATAAAACATATTAACAGAATGTCAAAAATACGAAACTACCAGAAAGAAATATTATAAAGTAAACGAAATACAAAGAATTGTTTCACAAGGTAACACCATACCAAATCATCAAATACTTTTTTAAAAAATACAACTCTTCAAATCATTTTAAACTGTAAAAACTCCAAAATTTTTAAAATACATAACTCTGACAATAAAAAAAGACAACAAAAACTATCTCAACTAAATACATAGCTTGGCATGAATTGCCCACAGTGGTTGATATGCCGTGAATCCCCAGTAAACCAACCAACCAATACTATAATACGTAGTTCGGGAACCTTATAACAAAAGTTTCATATAAAATTTCAGCCAAATTGGCTCAGTAGTTTCCGAATAAAAAGTGAAACGGGCAGATATAGCAAGATTATAATCTAGATATAGCTGGTTCAGTTGACATGTTTTCCTCTCTTTCTCTGTTTGCTGTAGAGGGAATGAATTTTTTGTGTGACCTTTTCTAACACGGGTGTTTTTTTTTCGTACTCTCTCATACATATATATATATATATATATATATATATATATATATATATATATATATATATATACATGTGTGTGTGAGTGTGTAGGAAGATAACCCCCTTTGATTTCAAATCTTAAAAAGAATCTTAGAAAAACATAGGCTGAAGTTAACATCCTAAATGTGAACAATTATGTCCCCCTTGTTTTTTATTTAGAATCAGCGCTACGAATACTTTTCTGACATTCTACGTGTGCGTATATATATATATATATATATATATATATATGTATATATATATATGACTACTTCATTTAATCCCGTTAATTAATATACGAAAGTATAATTTTATTCGTAAACTAAGTATTTACTTCAACAGTGCTCAATACATAGGTAGAGCTAGGTAGTAAATCAGACAATGCCATATATATATATATTTTTTTTTTCTAACTTACTATCTATCTATCTATCTATATATATATATATATATATATATATATATATATATATATATATATATATATATATCCAATTTGCGTGCCTCGCTACTTGCATCTTGTCTTCGACGATTGTGCGACTCCATCTTTTAAGCAAAAGATTATATATATATATATATATATATTTACTTCAGAATAGTTTTTTTAAACAATCAGTTGGTATGGAAACCTGTGATTATAAGGTTTACAAAATATTACTGGCAGTAATGTATAAGTTATCCCATCTAAATAAGAATTGATCGATATGCAAGATATATGGTTTGTTTACCGGAAGTTTAGTTGAAATAAATCATCGGTACCGTCGGTTACAAACCCGATTATTAGAGAGCGTTTTAGATATCCATATCAAGCTCTCTTCAGTCAATACTTATCACTGAAGTGAACTTGGTATGGGTATCTAAAACGAAGGTTACGATGACTCATCTCGTCGAAACATCCTGTAAACAAAAAACATAAATAATACGCTCTTTTTTTTTTTTTTTTTTTTTTTCGGAAATTCTTTTTGATAGAGCCCTCTGCTGGATTTATTTTTTTTAAATATAACTAATTGTACTTATGGGCATGTTTCAGAGGCTAAGAAATGAGGGTGGAGCGCTGCATGTTTTGGTTTAGATTTTATTCTGGGGCACCCAAGTCATATATATATATATATAGCTTTTCGTTTTGATCTCACTGCTATTAGGTTTAATATAATAATCGAGAGAATTGCTTCTACAATAATAAATACGCGATCTGCATGCATTAAAATATCATATTTAAGCTTATCGTGCGCCCTGACAACGCAGAGCGACCTGCTAGTGTGTATATATATATACATATATATATATATATATATACATATATATATATATATATATATATATACACACACACAAGGTGCCTTAAATAAGTTTCCTAACTTTCTTTCGTATAGGAATTTTTATTGATAGTACACACATCAAACTTTAGTCCCTTTAAAATAATCCCCTCCGGCTGCAATTCGCTTGTGGTACCGTTCACACAACTTAAAGGCTTCATGCAAATTGTCTAAGCCTCTTTCATCTTCTCACCAGACTCTAAGGTTTTCTTTGGGCTTAAGAAATAGCCAAAAGTCACAAAAAGTAGGGTACGAGCTTTATAGAGAGAGGAACTGTCTGGATACCCATGACAGCGTCTTTTTTTTCTGATCTCCTCTGATCACTTTTCGGACAAATTTCGCGCAAACATCCTGCATCTTCCTCACGATAAATGTGTGTTCAGTTCTTCATCCTTATAAAGGCAGAACGGTCCTTATCCATGAAATACTTTTTTGGTCAATCAACCCCTGATGTTCTGACTTTACTTCTTAATATCTCTTATCAGACTCCCTGCCTTCCTTGAATCTCTTATGCTACTCAAAAACTGATGTTCAATTCATGCAAGACAGACCAAAAGCAGCCTGAAGAATTCCATGTTTCTATGACATGTTTTCAAAGTTTGAGCCGGATTTAATTTCATATTGTTCTTAAGTTTCCTTACGTCCAGATTGCGTTTTTGACATTCACAGGCTTTGACAACCAGGCTTTAATAATGTGTATTCCAATTCCTGCTGTCGCTGTTCATTTGACCTGAAATCATAATAAATTAGTCAGTGATCCCATAAGATGTATAGTATAAACGTACTGATTTGTAAAGAGTCTACAACAATTTTAAAAGTCTGTACAAAATAAAGTCTAGAAAACTTATTGAAGGCAACGTGTATATAATATATATATATATATATATATATATATATATATATATATATATATATACAGGGTGTCCGTAAAGTTACTATACAGTCTTATTGTTTTATTGTATTATATTTGTATTAATAGTTAATATTTACTGTATAGTAATTTACGGACACCCTGTGTGTATATATATATATATGTGTGTGTGTGTGTGTTGTTTTCGTATTAAAGCCAGCTCGTTTACAATGCACTTATATAAGACGTCTACGCTAATGATGGATTTACTAAATATATAATCCTATTTTGGTAAATTGTTCGCATTTGAATAACATAAACCATCTGTTTCGGAATGACGATAGATTCCAATAATCATTAGAATATAGTTGCAGAGAATTTCAGTTTTTTTCTTGATCTCTCCTGCATTTGTGACCTCATCCTCCGATATGGCTACTATTGATTCGGCGTATCTCTTCTTTGAACAGTCACGTTTTCATAGATATTGAAATTCTGCTGAACGATAGCGCAGTTTTTCATTCTTCTACAAAGCGAACATATAGCGTCATAAAGGATTTTAAAATGTAGACAAAATTAGAATTTCAAACTACAAATTCCGACTTACCAATTTCCATATGCTATTGTTGCATTGTGTTATTGTAACCATATAAACAGACTTAACTACTATGTATTAAAAACATACACAGATAGCTCAAGACGACTGCTGATATAAAAATTTTTGAATACTCCCAAAAAATATTAGAAAATTACATTTAAGCGTAAAATAAATCCTATTTTTTCTTATTTCAATTTGTAAATTGTACAATGAAAATCCGACGCAAAAATGCATTCACAAACCGTCGTCCAAGTACAAGGTATATATGTATATTATTAGCGGCAGTTAAGCGTAGACCGGTCGGAAAATACACTTAAATATAATATTTATTTAATGCTACTTTCCTATTCATTATTTTAGAGCGAATTCCATGTTACTTATTTTATTGCACGCAGTATATATAGAAATAATTTCAAAAGTTAAACAAATGACTCGGTACCATCAGCAAGTATTTAAACTGGAACACTCAGCGCTCAAGCCTTAGTCGTTATTTGCAGTTTGTTTATATATATATATATATATATATATATATATATATGGATATATATATATATATGGATATATATGGATATATATATATATATGGATATATATATATATATATGGATATATATATATATATGGATATATATATATATATGGATATATATGGATATATATATATATATGGATATATATGGATATATATATATATATGGATATATATGGATATATATATATATATATATATATGGATATATATGGATATATATATATATATATGGATATATATGGATATATATATATATATGGATATATATATATATATGGATATATATGGATATATATATATATATGGATATATATGGATATATATGGATATATATATATATATGGATATATATGGATATATATATATGGATATATATGGATATATATATATATGGATATATATGGATATATATATATATGGATATATATATATATGGATATATATGGATATATATGGATATATATATATATGGATATATATGGATATATATATATATATGGATATATATGGATATATATATATATATGGATATATATATATATATATATGGATATATATATATATATATATGGATATATATATATGGATATATATATATGGATATATATATATATATATGGATATATATATATATATATATATATATATGGATATATATATATATATGGATATATATATATATATATATGGATATATATATATATATATATGGATATATATATATATATATATATGGATATATATATATATATATGGATATATATATATATATGGATATATATATATATATGGATATATATATATATATGGATATATATATATATATGGATATATATATATATATATATGGATATATATATATATATATATGGATATATATATATATATATGGATATATATATATATATATATGGATATATATATATATATATATATGGATATATATATATATGGATATATATATATATGGATATATATATATATGGATATATATATATATATATGGATATATATATATATATATGGATATATATATATATATATGGATATATATATATATATGGATATATATATATATATATGGATATATATATATATATATGGATATATATATATATATATATATATGGATATATATATATATATGGATATATATATATACATATGGATATATATATATATACATATGGATATATATATATATACATACGGATATATATATATATACATATGGATATATATATATATACATATGGATATATATATATATACATATGGATATATATATATATACATATGGATATATATATATATACATATGGATATATATATACATATGGATATATATATATATACATATGGATATATATATATACATATGGATATATATATATACATATGGATATATATATATACATATGGATATATATATATACATATGGATATATATATATACATATGGATATATATATATACATATGGATATATATATATATATATGGATATATATATATACATATGGATATATATATATATACATATGGATATATATATATATACATATGGATATATATATATATACATATGGATATATATATATATACATATGGATATATATATATATACATATGGATATATATATATATACATATGGATATATATATATATACATATGGATATATATATATATACATATGGATATATATATATATACATATGGATATATATATATATACATATGGATATATATATATATACATATGGATATATATATATATACATATGGATATATATATATATACATATGGATATATATATATATACATATGGATATATATATATATACATATGGATATATATATATACATATGGATATATATATATACATATGGATATATATATATATGGATATATATATATATATATATATACATATGGATATACATATGGATATATATATATATATATATATACATATGGATATATATATATATATATATGGATATATATATATATATATATATACATATGGATATACATATGGATATATATATATATATATATATACATATGGATATATATATATATATACATATGGAGATATATATATATATATACATATGGAGATATATATATATACATATGGAGATATATATATATACATATGGAGATATATATACGGAGAAAAATATTTTGTTTTTAACAGCACCTGCTTCGTAGTACAAAAAGGAATCATTGTCAATTTTGAATATTTTCCGCCCTGAATCACCAGAAGGATTAGTTGTTTAACGTTTAAACGATAAAATTTGAATTTAGGCATTCGAAAAAATTCGGAAGCTAGTTGCATTGTTTTTATGAAATTTACGCCGACTAGTCATCTTCAAAAGCAATGGTACGTTCAAAATAAATGTCATCGCAATTGGACCATGATACTTGACTTTTACATTAAAATATTTTAGTGAAGTATTATTCACAGATAGTTTTATAAAATCAACAGAAGAACCTCTACAGTGCAATATAAACTATAATATACTGTGAACTAAATCACAGCGGGGAGGCAAGTGAAGCTTTCTCTTTGTATACTGCTTAGGGTTTCGTAATCAGAGCAGGCAATCAATCGATTTGATTTTTTTTAAATGGTCGATACACTCATTTCGATAAAAAATAACAGTACGGGATGGTTTGATGATCCGCATTTCATCCGGAAGAACATCGAGCCTCCCTGCTAGTATATTATTTGTATATATATATATATATATATATGTGTGTGGAGGGGGTTACTGATAAAATTGCTGAAAGAAACGGTAATACAAAACATAGATAATTTACACTTTGGTACCTTCAAATAATCATTTTCTTCTTTTTCTTTCCTTTGTCTTCTAGATCGTTTCCAGTATATTTCTTTTCATATTCTCCTTTTTTTCTCTATTTTCTTGTTTTCTTTCATTTTTCTTCGATTTATTTTCTTTTTTCATCTTCTATTTTTGTCTTTCGACTCTGTTTTCATCGGCATATTTCTTTATCACTTTGTATTCATTTTTTTTCGTTTTTATTCTTTTCCTTCGTTTTCTTTTCTGTTTTTATTTTTTCCCCTAATTTTTATCTGTTCTGTTTTTTTCCTTCTCTTGTCCTTTTATTTAGTACTGTAGTCACTCAATTAATAATCCTTATATGCTTTGTCTTTTTTATGCCTATTTTTCTTTCAGTTATTTCTTTTCGTCATCATTTTTCATTTCATCACATCTTTTCATTCTTATTATTCCCATCTATATATCTATCATTCCTACACCTTCGCTAGTTCAACGACGTCTTCAATATTTTAGTTATTTTTGTCATTCTTTTTCGGTTATTATCTCATTAGTATTTTACCTCTCATTCCTTATTTGTGATTTTTATGGTTTTCTGTTTTATTCTGAAATTTCTCACATTATTTTTTATTGCTTTGTATTGCTTTCTATCATTTCCTCCTTAATTATTGCATTAAAAATATATATTTATCATTTATTTTTTTTTCATTTCATGATTATATTTTTTATCCTCTGTTTATTTCCTCTGGATTCTTATGTTTCCATTCTCGTTTAAAATCCAGTTATTCTTTTTTCTCCTGCTTTCATGTTTCCCATATTCTTACTCTGACTTTTCGTTATTCTTCATCGTTTTTAAGTATTGCTAAGCTCCTTTCTTCTTCGACATAAAATCTGTTATCCTTCCTTATTTTCGTTCACATTTTCATTGTTTTGTTGTCTTCTATAATATTATTTTTTTACTGTTTTCAACCCCCTTTCTTCTTCATTCTTTATATTCTTTTTCCTAACAGAATTTTCTTTGTTTTTCTTTGGGGTTTTTCCAATCTTATTTGTCCTCCTTACCAAATATTCTTTTCTTCTTGCTGCTTCTTCAGTTTCCTATAGTTTCTTCTTTCCTTACCTAATTACTTGGTTTTTGTGGTTCTTTTCATCCCCTCCTCCTTCATTTCTTTCCTCAATTGATTTCTTCTACTTTTTCTTATTTCATTCTTTGCCGCAATTGATCCGGGGACTTGCAGCTGCTTCGGAAATTGTGAAAGACGAGCTATTGATCTCCATCTCTCGATGGCAGCAAAGAGGCTCCTCCGTCGCAATTGATTTACAATCATTGCATTTGTGACTATTTCTTTTGTCTTACGTTCTTTAGCCAAAAACAACCGCCCCTTCATTCTTTCATTTTACTTCCTCTATCCATTTGTCCAGTAGCTTCGTCATTTTATTATTGCCGAATTAATTATTCTTGACCTTTACTTCCGGTAGACGCATGCGTCTCGATTACACAAAAGAGTAATAATCAGGAGGAAAAAAACAGACTCGTCTAGAACAGGCCTCTAATCGGTAAATAACTTCTTAACCCATAAATTTCGTAAGAAGTAAACAAGAATATACTATATATAATGCAATAATAATATTATATATATATGTATATATTAATAATATTATTAATAATATTATATATATGTATATATTAATAATATTATTATTAATACACTAATATTATATATATATATATGTATATATTTTATACAACACGCCCACATCGAATATTAGTAAAATTTCATTTGCGATAAACCGTTTTCATAATCATTTCATTCATTGTCTCATTGACCACTGTATGCTTATTAACCCTTATACTCGAGTGTCCTCTGACCCTTGATAAGTGGTGACCTCTTTGTAAAAAAATCCGAATATGGCACAATCAAATTAACGCACACGTTCCCGTTAGCCAAGAGAAGTTAAGCATTGTTGACCCAATCGTCAGTAATAAACTTTGTTACAAATCAGGAATACCAAGTGCTGTATGTGCTCTACGCTCTTATAAACAGTATGTTCAGTTGTCTTGAATAAAGCAATGCCACCTCCAAAAAGTAGTGGTTAGTCATTGTGAAACCCATCCATTTCAGTTCAGCTCGTGTAATCTATTATCTTCGTTTCGATGGACAAACGTCTATGTTCATAACAGTAATCATATTCAATCCTTTCATAATATTTTGATCTGTTCAACTGACAATCAATTCACTGATTTAAATTCTTATTTGAAAATGTATTTTGGTTTTGATGGCTGTTGATTCATTAGAAAGAAAACAACGTTAGTTTTTTTTTTTTTAAATGGTGAATTACGAATCTATTCGTTTTCGGCCAGAAATTTGGCTGTTATATATATAATAAATTCCACAGCCAAACAACGTCGCAGCCCACAAGAGCCATGACAGTCAAAGAACCGGAAATCAAAGACTCGAGTTTTGCCCTCATTTGGGCTCATCAGTTAGACACATCCGGACTCGAGATTCGAAACCCGAGCCTCTTGTATGCAAGGCAAGCACTCTACCAACTGAGCAAACGCCCTGCACACAAGAATTTCTATTAACCAACACAGATCAAGCAAACCACGCCGAAATTTGACTATGAAATGAACCTACTTCGTCTCAACAAGGGACGCGATCATCCAACCAGCTAATAACTCCAAGCCGATGTCTCACAAGTAGGAATTTTAACTCGAAAGGCTGATGCCAACCAGCAATGCTAACCAAGCGAGCAACTTATGATAGGATTTTCAGAATGTGAGAGATTGTATATAATAAATTCCACAGCCAAACAACGTCGCAGCCCACAAGAGCCATGACAGTCAAAGAACCGGAAGTCCAAGACTCGAGTTTCGAGATATATATGTGTGTGTGTGTGTGTATTAAAAGTTTTTAAGAGGGTATTAATGTCCTCAATAAATAAAGAGCAAAATATATTTTTATTAATATAAACAGATTTACATTGTCACGACACTGAACTTGCTTATGTTTTGGACAAATAATCGGTTTAAACCAGTAGTCTTCGTTAGGTGACTAAAGAAACTTGCCGCTTCCACAAATCAAACCAGTCCTCCCCCCCCCAAAAAAAAAAAAAAATATATATATATATATAATGTGTGTGTGTAAATAGATAGATAGATATATGTATGAATGTGTATGCATCAGAAACATGTGTCTGTAGTAATATCTTTACATTTATCTATATTTCATTTCCTGTCAGTTTCGAGCAGATTTGAATAATAATCAAATGGTAATCTTATCGATGTCCACAAACAAACGTATAACTAAACTAATCGATTCCCGATTAGTATGTTCTCCCAATTATTAATTGGGCGTTTTCTATTGTCTACTCTTTTCATAGACATCGTCTGATTCTCTATTGACGCTTTCTACCCCCCCCACACACACACCTTGAGTAGAGCACTGTTGTGAAATGATTTCATATGTTGCTTGCTTGCCGTAACGTAATGCTTTTTAGTTGTAATTTAAAAAAAAAAACAGATCGAGCACTGTAAACGCAGTGGGGAAATGCTTATATAAATAGACATGTGATGATATTTTTATGGGCACCCTCTCTTGGTCGAGAAGATAGAACTGCTGATTATACAATACTGTTTGTACGTTCGATTCTTACTCGGGATATGTGCTAGTCTATCTGCACTAAATAACTTTGATACAGTGAAACAGTCTGTCTATGACATATACCTGAATATAATCAGTAGATGGCAAATGATGTCGTTATTTTATCATTATTTCCATGGCAAGTGCTTGTCTGAGCTCCAATCTCTGGTATCCCCTCGCCAATCTTTCACGATAAATATCCGTCTAGCTTAAACCATTGCCAGTAATTTTCCCCACTCTTTATCTGTGCCTAAATGAAAACGTAGATTCCATTCCATGAACAAAGCTTCTTTCTTAGAAGTGCACGCCTGTGGAACTCTTCCGTTTGCCTGTTTCCCACCTGACTACAATTTGGACGTCTTCAAATCCAACATAAACGAATTCCTGATAAACCGCCCCCTTAAGTAAGACACTTAATCAACTCCCCATTACTAACGATTACTACGATATTGTCCCATTGATTACTGTACACGCAATAACCCTACTACCCGAGTGTCCTCCGGGCCTTGATAAGTAGTGGCTTCCATGTAAAAAATTAAAAAATAAGAGACCGCGCGGCGTTGCCAGGCACATATATGCATAAGTATATTTTTATTAATGCGGAATTATTATTTATAAACAAAAATACTGCAAGTATTATACGTAGCGTTAAATTCCTTACAAAATAAAGTAATAAAAATTTTAACAAATTTTTCAAAGGAAACAGAAATAAACTGACACATCTGCATGTCAATGTTATGTTTTTTTTTTTACTAGTTCACTTCTTGTAAAGAAAAAAAGATCAATACTGGAGCTGAGATCAAAAGCAAAACCTAAAGACAATGAGTCAACTACGATAACCATTCACCCAAATTTACATGATCTTTACAAAATTTCTTTTCAAATCTACTTATTCTAGATATGATGTAAAAGATTTGCGAACGCGCAGATGTGTTACAGTTGATAAAAGATAAAAATCCGATGATCCTCAAGAACCATTTTTTTTATTTGACTCTTTAGCAGCCTCTATTCCTGGTGTGAAAGGGTTAAGGGTTTTTCACATGTCTGAATACCCTATATATAACATTTGATGTTTGCAGATAAAAATTCATTGAGTATATAGGTTGAAGTGTCCTCAAATACAAACACATTTTCACTTTTATAGATATACCAGGCGGCCGTCCGGCGTTGCCCGGTCGTAAAATACAAATGAAAATTATATTTTGATTAATGCAGATTTCTTTATTGTAAACAAAAATACGGTAGGTATTAAACGATTCGTTAAATTTCTTAAAACACTGAAGTAAAAAAAAAAAAACGGAAAGAATCTAAGACATTTCACTTCTTGTTAGTAAAAAAAAAATTCTAGAGCTGAGATCGAAAGCAAAATCTAGCGACAGTGGTCAAGTACGATAACCCTCAGGCCAGCTTGACATGATTTTAAAAATTGTTTCAAACCTACTTATTAATAATATGAACGATTCACACATGCGCTGTTGTGAAAACCGTTAACGTCGAAGTACCAAATTTTCGATTTCGACTCCCTAGCATACCTTTTTTTTTTTTACAAGGTGGTCACCACTTATCAAGGCCCGGAAGCCACTCAGGGATAAGGGTTATTGTAAGTACAATACGTTAGTGTCGATATTTAAAGTATCTACTTAAGGGGCGGTTCATCAGGAATTTGTTTACGTTGGACTTGAAGACATCCAAGATGTAGTCAGGAGGGAAGCAGACAGACGGAACAGAGTTCCACAGGCGTGCAGTTCTAAAAAAGAAGCTTTGTTCATGGAACCTACGTTTTGATTTAGGCATAGATAAAGAGTGGGGGAAATTTTTCACATTGGATTCAGCTAGACGGGTGTTTTGCGTGAAAGATTGGTGAGGGGGGACCAGAGATTGGAGTTCAGACGAGCACCTGCCATGGAAACAACGATAAACCAAAGATAGGCTTGAAACGTCTCTTCTGTGGGAGAGAGGTTGCAGGGAAGAGAAAATGGCATCCCCCACTTAGCCACGAAGTCAATTTTGTACTCTGTCACAATGGGTGTGTATATATCAATAGCAAATTGTATTGTCAGATGATGAAAATGGATTTATAACAAAGGAGACATTTATATTCTTGGTACATCATGACCATGTGATGATAATTCTTTTACCATATTATAATAAGGAGCTTGGAGATATGATGCAACAGTTTTTGTTAACACAGATAGGGGGAGAATCATTATTTATGATTGTGGTGGGGACACAATTCTTGGAGGCAGTTATACAAAGATCATTACAGATGATAGTCAAAAACATTACTTTTGGTTTTCCAGTGAGAACAACGAAGACAAGTTTACAAATATAAATGACGATCCTTTATTCTTCATCCGGATCATTGATGAATCAGGAACTCAAGCTCTTACGATTACATGGTCTTATCTCCCCCACCCTTCGCCTCCAAGGAGCATCAGCTACCAGTCTGACCGACGATTCTCTCTCTCTCTCTCTCTCTCTCTCTCTCTCTCTCTGACGTGACGGTCTTTACTGTTCTCTCTGACCCTGTTTCTTCTCTGACTCGAACCAATCTCAATATATTGAGAATTCGCTTTATGACATCAGAGGCGTAGCCAACAATGTGATGTTTTTTCACGTGTTCAAATTACACGTGCGCCTAATCACGTTTGGTAACAAAAAAATTCCAAAATGAATTGTTTCATTTATAACCTATTTACTTCATTATTATTCTAACTTGTATTGTCCATTCTTTGACTGGCATATTTAATATCCAGTTATTTCTAAAAGAATGACCACTTTCTGCATCCCTAAATTGAATATCTATTATCTTTTAACTCCTGCTTATTGGGTTCGAAAATGCCACTTTCAAACTTATCTACTTAAGTACTGGGGTCTGCCCCTTCTTATATAACATTTCTTTCGGTGACACAGATTCTCACTTATATAGCCGTATTGCAAAAAACGAAAGATCAGAAAGAAAATTCACATAACTATTAAATAGTTGAACGAAAACTGAAATTCCATGGAATCATATAAACTGTGCTTATCCAAAAAGAAGAGGTGACAACTTCGCCTGTATCTCAGGAAATAAAAGTGAAGGATCAATGTAAATGCAAAAACAGAATTTGAAGAACAATACAGAGGCCTCTAATGAATTAATTCGAAGAGTATTTGGATTTTGGCGAGGTTATTGCCTTTCAAATTCCAGTAAAAGCAATGGTCAGCACCAGAGAGGAATCAATGGTAATGGCTGTTTCGGTAAATCGGTCATTTGCAATTTTTAATGAGGAAGTTTAGCAATAATTGAAATCTGCGAAGACTAGTAAAGCTGAGAACCCGGGACACATCACTCGTTCAGTTAGTAATCGAGTAAATGATGTCCTATATGAGAAATCCTAAATGAGCACTAATCATTGTCTGTATGCCAAAAATATGGACAGCTAAGTATATATATATATGTATATATATATATATATATAGTTAAGTGTGTGTGTGTATATATATATATAGTTTAGTGTGTGTGTATATATATATATATATAGTTTAGTGTGTATATATATACATATATATAGAGTTTAGTGTGCGTGTGTATATATATATATATATATATATAGTTTAGTGTGTGTGTGTATATATATATATAGTTTAGTGTGTGTGTATATATATATAGTTTAGTGTGTGTGTATATATATATAGTTTAGTGTGTGTGTATATATATAGTTTAGTGTGTGTGTATATATATAGTTTAGTGTGTGTGTATATATATATAGTTTAGTGTGTGTGTATATATATTGTTTAGTGTGCGTGCGTATATATATATATATAGTTTAGTGTGCGTGCGTGTATATATATATAGAGTTTTGTGTGTGTATATATATATAGCTTAGTGTGTGTATATATATATAGTTTAGTGTGTGTATATATATATATTAAGTTTAGTGTGTGTGTGTATGTATGTACATATATATATATATATATATATATTTATATATAGTAATGTATAAAATATATATGGCGATTAAGCTAATTCTGTGGTTACTTCTTGTTTTTATATATGTTGAGGATTTCTAGTTAGCCAATCAGCTTTCTAGTATCCACCGCACCCCTTCCTATCAGCCAATGGGCATGCATTTTCTCGAACAAAGGATCTGTTTTAGAACTAGGTTAGTGGTTTAAAGGAGACGTTTTCCTTTTATATATATATATAAATATACCTATGTGTACACACATACATGCGCATATATATATACATATATATATATACATATATGTGTGATCGTTCATGTATATTCATGTTTATTTAATTTATTTGTTTTTGTTCTCTTGTTATTGTTAGTTTAAAAGCTTTTGTGAACACAGTTGTTTGCTATTTCTCGTCTACAGTATAATAGATTTTGGGGTTCTTTAAAGTACAGGATAGCAAATTTTTCATGGAGGCATAATTTACATGGGTCGTCTAAATGTCTGCACGTTGTAGCTTGTCTTATTATTTTCCATTCGACTACCGGCGAATCTCCGCTTTCTTTGAGTTCCCAGTATTTATAAGCTAGTGTTGTTTTTATACGGTGTTTTTTTTTATTTTTGAATGTACTTTTGTGGTCATAGTATCGGGTTTTGAAATCTAAGGAAGTCCTGCCTACGTAATATTTCTTGTTATTCGGGTTTTCTTTCGCAAATATTGTTGCTTGATAAGCTACGCTTTTTGTTAGACATTTATTTTGGACTGGGCAAAGTGTGCGGTGTCTACAATTGCATTTATCTTGTTCGTTATTAGTATTTTTATTTATGGTATGGTTGTTCTTGTCCGGGGTTGGTTTGTTATCATCATTATTATTATTATTATTATTATTATTATTATTATTATTATTATTATTATTTCTGCTAGTGTTGGTTTTATTTTTGTCATAATGTCTATTTTTTATTGTTTATTTTGTTGTTGTTTACATTGTTTTCATTTAGTAAAAACAGAATTCGCGCATAAGCCTGACCAATCCTATAGTGGATGAAATGCAGAATATTTAGTGTAGCTTAATCGCCATATATATTTTATAAATTACTAACTAGTTCTACCTTCGTATTGAGCACTGTTGAAGTAAATACTTAAAGTTTACGCATAAATCTATACTTTCGTATATTAAATTTATGTGAGTAAATGAAGTAGTTATATATATATATAGTTTAGTGTGTGTGTGTATATATAGTTTAGTGTGTGTGTGTATATATATAGTTTAGTGTGTGTGTGTATATATATAGTTTAGTGTGTGTGTGTATATATATAGTTTAGTGTGTGTGTGTATATATAGTTTAGTGTGTGTATATATATATATAGTTTAGTGTGTGGATATATATAGTTTAGTGTGTGTATATATATAGTTTAGTGTGTGTATATATATAGTTTAGTGTGTATATATATATAGTTTAGTGTGTGTGTATATATATATAGTTTAGTGTGTGTGTATATATATATAGTTTAGTGTGTGTGTATATATATATATAGTTTAGTGTGTGTGTATATATATATAGTTTAGTGTGTGTATATATATATATAGTTTAGTGTGTACATAGATACATATATATATATACAGTTTAGTGTGTGCATATATATACATATATATATATATATACACTGTTTAGTGGATATACACCTAGAGTTTAGTGAATATATATATATATATGTATGCATATATACATGTATATAATTACAAACTATAGTGTATATATATTTGTGTACAGTTTAGTGTATATACACACAGTTTAGTGTGAGTACATATATAGACACACAGTTTAGTGTGTGTGTATATATATTCACAGTTTAGTATGTGTGTATATATATACACAGTTTGTGTGTATATATACAGTTTAGTGTGTGTATATATGTATATATACAGTTAGTATATATGTATATATACAGTTAGTGTGTATGTATATATACACTTTAGTGTGTATGTATATATACACTTTAGTGTGTATGTATATATACACTTTAGTGTGTATGTATATATACACTTTAGTGTGTATGTATATATACACTTTAGTGTGTATGTATATATATACACTTTGATGTGTATATATACACGGTTTAGTGTGTGTGTATATATATATATATATATATACACGGTTTTGTATGTGTGTGTATATATACACACGGCTCGGTATGTGTGTGTATATATACACAGTTTAGTGTGTATGTGAATATATATATATATATATATATATATATATATATATATACATATACGGTTTAGTTTGTAATATATATATATATATACGGATTGGTATATATATATACGGTTTAGTTTGTATATATATATATACGGTTTAGTTTGTATATATATATATACGGTTTAGTTTGTATATATATATACGGTTTAGTTTGTATATATATATATATACGGTTTAGTTTGTATATATATATATACGGTTTAGTTTGTATATATATATATACGGTTTAGTTTGTATATATATATACACGGTTTAGTGTATATATATACACGGTTTAGTCTGTATATATATGTATATATATATATACACGTTTTAGTGTATATATATATATACACGGTTTAGTGTGCATATATATACACGGTTTAGTGTGTGTGTATATATATACACGGTTTAGTGTGTGTGTATATATATACACGGTTTAGTGTGTGTATATATACACGGTTTAGTGTGTGTATTATACACGGTTTAGTGTATATATATATATATATATATATATATATATACATACACGGTTTAGTGTGTGTATATTAATATACAGTGATGATCATATTTATTGGCACGGTAAAATAAAAGTTAAATTTTGTCTAATAAATTCTAAAAAAGGGATTAAATTAAAGAAAATAACAAAGTATATTATGTATTTTTAACTGGCCTTTCCGATGCAGCAATCGGATTTTAGAAAAAATAAATAACAAAGGAACAACAAAATTGCAAAAAACCCTTGTTTAAAATTATTGGCACGATTTATTTAATAATCAATTCTATAGCCTTTGGCCTTGATTACCTTCCTGTCGCTTTTCATAGTTTACAACCAAGTTGTTGCACTCTTCAGTAGTAATTTTAGCCCACTCTTCCTGACAATAGTCCTCCAATTGAATAAGATTCTTAGGCTTCCTTTGCATTACCCTTAATTTTAATGTTCTCCATAAATTTTCAATTGGATTAAGGTCTGGGCTTTGTGATGGCACCTCCAAAACATTAATATGATTGTCCTCAAGCCATTTCTTAGTCAGTTTAGCCGAATGCTTTGGGTCATTATCTTGCATGAACCACCAACGACGACCAAGTGAGAGCTCTTTAGCAGAGTCTTTCAGGTTTTTATCCAATATTTTAACATAATCTTCCTTTTTTATGCTACCTGTGACCTTAACAAGTCGCCCTGGTCCAGAGGCAGCAAAGGATCCCCAAAACATCAAACTGCCTCGACCGTGCTTCACTGTGGGTATGGTGTTCTTAGGCAGGAAAGCTTCGCCAGATTTTCTGTAAATATAAGACACTTTATTATGGCCAAATAACTCTATTTTCGTTTCGTCAGTCCATAGAACACGTTTCCAGAATGCAACATCTTTATCAATATGACGTTTTGCAAAGGCTAGCCTTGCTTTCAGGTGCATAGGCTTCAATAAGGGAGTCTTTCTCGGACAACATGCTTTAAACCAGCTCTCTTCAAAACTCTACCAACTGTATGTCGAGATACATTCACTCCAGAGGTGCTCTGTTCATCAACAATCTCCCCAACAGAGATCCTTGGGTTTTGTTTTACTTGTCGAACAATTTTCCGTTCATCTCTTGGGGAAATAATCCTTTTTCTCCCTCTACCCTCTAAACTCACAACGTGGCCTTGCGATTTGAACTTGTTTATTATGGCTCTATTTGGGAAGGTTTAGCTTCTTTGAAATCTTATCATAGCCCTCCCCATTGGTATGGCATGCTACAACAAGCTTCCTGACGTCTTCGCTGTGTTCCTTAGTTTTAACCATGGCGATTGAAAATTATAATTTAGTCACTTATAATAGTTTAAATAAATCGCTATCTAAAAATTATCTGAAAAAAATTATTCACTGAATTAGCGTTAAACAAGCATAATATGGCTATAAAAAAGTTCAGAAAGCACGTAAACCGGAAATTGATTGATATTATACTGATACTAAAAGAAAAACAAAGCCGTGCCAATAATTTTGAACAAGGGTTTTTTGCAATTATGTTTGTTGTTCCTTTGTTATTTATTTTTTCTAAAATCCGATTGCTGCATCGGAAAGGCCAGTTAAAAATATATAATATACTTTGTTATTTTCTTTAATTTAATACCTTTTTTAGAATTTATTAGACAAAATTTAACTTTTATTTTACCGTGCCAATAAATATGATCATCACTGTATACACGGTTTAGTGTGTGTGTGTATATACATATATATATATATATATATATACACGGTTTAGTGTGTATATATATACACGGTTTAGTGTAAATATATATATACACGGTTTAGTGTGTGTATATATATATATATAAATATATATATACACGGTTTAGTGTGTGTATATATATACATATATATATATATATACACGGTTCAGTGTATATATATATATATATATATATACACGGTTTAGTGT
>NC_136498.1:46925227-46935227 GCF_053919585.1 Euprymna scolopes
TATATATGTATACATGTATGTATATATATTTGTATATATGTATACATGTATGTATATATATTTGTATATATGTATACATGTATGTATATATATTTGTATATATGTATACATGTATGTATATATATTTGTATATATGTATACATGTATGTATATATATTTGTATATATGTATACATGTATGTATATATATTTGTATATATGTATACATGTATGTATATATATTTGTATATATGTATACATGTATGTATATATATTTGTATATATGTATACATGTATGTATATATATTTGTATATATGTATACATGTATGTATATATATTTGTATATATGTATACATGTATGTATATATATTTGTATATATGTATACATGTATGTATATATATTTGTATATATGTATACATGTATGTATATATATTTGTATATATGTATACATGTATGTATATATATTTGTATATATGTATACATGTATGTATATATATTTGTATATATGTATACATGTATGTATATATATTTGTATATATGTATACATGTATGTATATATATTTGTATATATGTATACATGTATGTATATATATTTATATATATGTATACATGTATGTATATATATTTATATATATGTATACATGTATGTATATATATTTATATATATGTATACATGTATGTATATATATTTATATATACGTATACATGTATGTATATATATTTATATATACGTATACATGTATGTATATATATTTATATATACTTATACATGTATGTATATATATTTATATATACTTATATATGTATGTATATATATTTATATATACTTATATATGTATGTATATATATATATTTATATATACTTATATATGTATGTATATATATATATATTTATATATACTTATATATGTATGTGTATATATATATATATTTATATATACTTATATATGTATGTATATATATATATTTATATATACTTATATATGTATGTATATATATATATATTTATATATACTTATATATGTATGTATATATATATATATTTATATATACTTATATATGTATGTATATATATATATTTATATATACTTATATATGTATGTATATATATATATTTATATATACTTATATATGTATGTATATATATATATTTATATATACTTATATATGTATGTATATATATATATTTATATATACTTATATATGTATGTATATATATATATTTATATATACTTATATATGTATGTATATATATATATTTATATATACTTATATATGTATGTATATATATATATTTATATATACTTATATATGTATGTATATATATATATTTATATATACTTATATATGTATGTATATATATATATTTATATATACTTATATATGTATGTATATATATATATTTATATATACTTATATATGTATGTATATATATATTTATATATACTTATATATGTATGTATATATATATATTTATATATATTTATATATGTATGTATGTATATATATTTATATATATTTATATATGTATGTATGTATATATATACGTATGTATATATATACGTATGTATGTATATATATGTATGTATGTATATATATGTATGTATATATATGTATATATACGTATGTATGTATATATATGTATGTATGTATATATATATATATGTATGTATATTAGTCTCGCAAGTAACTGCGAGACAAACAAAATGTTACTTAGAGACTACTATTGTGTAATCCAGCGTAGGGTACCGGTAGAAAAAATAAAAAATTAATTTACTTGAGACATACTTATTGAACATTTTCTGAAATAGTACAATAATTACCTTGACATTCTTCTGTGATGTTTAAGATATCATTTTCAGATATTTTGATACTAATACCGTTATTAAAAAAATAAAAATTGCCGGATTTTAGTTTCATCAGAGTTTTCCACGACAACCTAAACAAACCACTATTCGTACTACCATAATAACAGCAACACAGAGAGAGAGGGAGAGAGACAGACAGAGAGGGGGGCTACTGTTCAGTATTTGTGTAAAATATTACATAACTTATTTTTCCCCTATTTTTGATTATCCGTTACATTACTACCGGTGATTTTGTGGCCTGTCAAGATTATATTATGAATATATTATCATTTTTAATTTTGTAACTGGCTGTAACATTTTCTTGCATTATTTACAACTTTTTGTAAATAATGCAAGATATATTTTAAACTACAACGTAAACAAACCACTATTCGTACTACCATAATAACAGCAACACAGAGAGAGAGGGAGAGAGAGAGACAGACAGACAGAGAGGGGAGGGCTACTGTTCAGTATTTGTGTAAAATATTACATGTAACATTTTCTTGCATTATTTTCAACACGTAAGCGTACTATTTTTTTTGTTGTTGTTTGTTTACAAATACTGTGTAAATAAAATTCTTACTTTCTTTTATATTATTAAGAAAATAATAGCGTGTTACAATTAGTGCATGCGCACCAACATTTTTACTATAAGGGACTTACGTAGGACTCCTGGGACTTACGTAGGACCCCCCTGGAGTGAATGTGGTATTGCGGTGATTTTGTGGCCTGTCAATAATATATTATGAATGATGGCAATAAAAAAGTATATGATAAAATTGCTGAAAAAGCTAGAAAAGCTGAATATTATTGAAAAAGTAAAGATAAAATAAAACAAAGAGTTCAGAATTATAAAAAAAAACTCAAAGCGGTAAATAATGATACTTATAAAAAAAAGCAAAAAGAGTCAAATAAAAAATATTTCAATAAAAATAGAGAAAAAATGCATGCGAAAATGGCCCAGTATTATAAAAAAATAGAGAAAAAATTTGTGCAAAAGCATATTATAACAAATATAAAAATAAACATTGAAAAAAAGCATCTAAATTTACTTGCAAATTCGAAATGTCAAGCAAAGATGCTAATTTTCATCGACACAATGAAAATCAAATTAATAACAGTGACTACAGAATATCAATGACTCGTCTGTGTAGGATCGAAGATGGCTGTCCAGACTCAGCTCAGAAATTGGAATATGCTAAAAGATTGCATAACAATTTGTCTGATTTGAGTCCGAATTTGACAATTGCTCAAATGAGGAAGAAATTGGATAGTTTCCAAAGTTGCAAAGGTATGCATTCTGATAGAATTTATTGCTGTGGCCAAAGTGATTGCACGGACAAGCTGGCCCTGCTGAAACTCTTGTCACCACACTCGCAACACCTGAGAACAGTGATCAGAAAAATATATCGATTATTGTCGATTGGAACATGGCTTAACGAATATGACATCGCAATACTTGAAGGGGACTGGTCAATATATAGTGAGTTAATTTACCAGGTTAGCAGGGATGCTACTATTTCTGACCTTTACAATGAATCCTTTTCAAATGAAAATGAATTTCACACTGAGGTTTATGTTACAACAAAATATGCCAATTTTTAATCTGTAAATCATATGAGCAATCATTACATCAAAATGTTCCATATTTGTCTGAAATGACAAATTATGAAAGTATTAAGAAAACAATTAAAGATGAAATAAGCAAAAAAATAGAGCAAAAATCTAAAAATTATGAAAATGAAAATAACGCTGATGATGATCAAATTGATTGCGATCCTAATATAGCTAAAGAGGCAGATAAAAATGAAGCTGATTTGAATATGCCTCAAATCAGACATGTCACTGAAGTTCAAGTTTTAGAAAATGAGCAAAAATTGAATTTCATTCAAAAAGAAATTTATAATGAAATTATTTCCAAACTTGAGCAACAAAATCTTCATTGGAATGAGGAAAACCCTATTCACAGGTGCAATTGTGACGATTGTCCACAAATTCTCAAATTTATTAATGGTTTTGTGGATGTGGGCAAATCTTTTCTGATCAATGCACTGGCAGATAAAATTACTCTCACATATCCTACCATCAATGGACCCAGTGTAGTTATTTGTGCTCCTACTGGTGTCAGTGCTTACATTTTGAAAGGATCTACATGCCATAGAGTCTTTCAACTAAATGTGCAGCATGGTTCTACACCTAAATATGAACCATTATCAAAGGATAAAATAAAAAGTTTGAGAACCATGCTTGGATATGCGAGATTATTCATTATTGATGAAATAAGCATGGTTAGTCACTTGCAATTAGCATTTATTCACCAACGTTTGCAAGATGTTTTTGGTGATATTAGGAAACAAGTGTATCCATTTGCAAACATGTCAATTGTTGCATTTGGCGATTTATTTCAGCTTCCACCTGTTAATGAAAAACCTGTATTTTCCAAAATATCTATTCAAGATGCTAGAAAATCAAATTTGGGAATTGCTGGTATAAATTTGTGGTCATATTTCGATTATGATGAATTGACCATAAATGTGCGACAAAAAGATGACAATAAAAACTTTGTTAATATTCTTAACAGAATAAGACTTGGGTCACCAACTGATTAGGATATTGAGATCTTGAAAAGGCATCGAATCAATCCTAAACAAAAAGCAAATATTGATCAAGTTACTGATCTTTTGCAAAATTTGCAAAAGAAAATGCATATTATTTGCATTGTACCCACAAATGAATCTGCTGAGGAAGTGAATTATAAAATGTTGAAAAAAAATAATATTCATATCATTGAAATTTCAGCAACTGATTCCAACTTAAGACAAAAAACCGTAACAAAAAAAAAATCAAAACAGACACCAAAAACTTCTAAACTTAAAAAGATTTCTGACACAGCTGGACTTGAAACTGTGCTTAAAATTGGAATTGGTGCTAGATGTATGTTGCGTCGAAATATTGATATTGAAAAAGGACTTTGCAATGGTACAATGGGTACAGTCACTGAAATACAAATGAAAGATGGCAAAGTTGTTGCTGTGACTGTAAAATTTGATCATATGCAGTCAATGTGTAATTTGTGCAAGCTGACTATGAACTTTCTCCTGGACTCTTTGTGACTAGATCTCAAATACCTTTGTCACTCAGCTATGCTTTAACTGTCCACAAAACCCAAGGTATTTCAGTCGATGGTATCATTGTTGACTTGGGATCTGATGTCTTTTCAGATGGAATGGCCTATGTAGCTTTGTCACGTGCTAGAAAGCTGTGCAATGTCTATTTGATTGACCTTGACCCTCATAAATTGACCATGTGTAACAAAAGTGCATGGACTGAATATAATAGATTAAGGGCCAAAAGAGACAGGGTTGATTTGCCACCGCTTCCTCCTTGTTCTGTTATGCCTCAAAGTTTGTCATTGTACAAACAGACTTATAAACGAAAAAAAAAACAATCGTTATAGATCATGATTTGAAGCAAAAACATAATAGTCCAAATAGAAAATGGCTGAAAATAGACAATTACATTTCTCAAAATAATTTGGACCTCAAATTGATCAATGAAAGAAATGCTTGTTTTGCTAACAGTATTGTTCAGACAATTACCACCTTCCTTTGTTGTCTAACATCATTAAAAGCATTCCAAACATTGATTTGCCAATTCAGCAATTAAAAAGATTGCTTGTCCCTGGCACTCACAGTGTTGCTGATCTTAGAGAATCAATCGGACGCGTTTTTAATAGTGGCCAACAAGAATGTGCTATTGCATTTTGGGAATTTTTGATAAACAAGTGCCCTGACAGTGCCAAACAATTATTCACTTTTGAAGAAAGTAAAGTGATGAAATGTCTTAGAATACACAAACAAAACTGCCAAAGACTACAAGATAGTGAATGTAATTGCACCTTTAAAGTTGGCTGTGGGTTCCAAACCTTGCAGATTGCTGGAATACCACAGAGATTAGTTATTCAACTTCATCCTACTGATGGTCGACAGCAATTTAAAAGTTTGCTCAAAACTGATGCTTCAGTGCTCAAACATTGTATCAAATGTCAGCAAAATACTGAGCACTTGGAAAATGTCACTAGAACGTTTCCTACTGCAATGAAATATTTGTGTGTTCAAATAAATAGATTTATGTTTGAAAATTATAATCCTCGGCGAATTAATGCTGAAATTATGAATTTCAGTACAAAAAAACAAAATATTTTTGGAACAAATTTCAAAGTAAAAACAGCTATTCTGCACACTTTGAATAGAGTCGATTTTGGGCATTATACTTGCATTGTTAGAAATAATATTAAGTGGAATATTGTCAGTGACACTAACTTTTCTAATAATGTCAATTTTCCTTCCAAAATGTCCAATATTGTTGGCATTTTTTTTTTAAATATAAAGGAAGCAAACATTTGATAAAAACAAGGTCATACATTCAATAGAAATAAATAGTGGTGGTTTTCGCTTTTAAAATTCAACCATCACCTAGGCATGGCATGGGGCTGTAACTGTTACTCTGCAGGCGAACAATAGCACTGTTATGAATCATAACTAAACTGGAGACACGATTTCTGCTTCAAGAGATAAATGTAATATAAAATTTTAACCGGAAAATTATTTTACTGAAAACTATTGATCAGTATTACACTCTAAAAAGGAAGATACTAGAGTTAAAAAAACAACAATTTTATTTACACTCAAGCAATTCAAAATTTATCTCAAAACTGACTCTTCAATTCGCAAATATTGTCAACAAAAAACTGAGCATTTGCAAAAAGCCACTAGAAATAGAATTTTTCTACTGCAATGGAATATGTATGTGTTCAAACAAGTAGATTTTTATTTTAAAATTACGATCCTCAATGAATTAATTCCGAAATTATATATTTCAATAAATTTTTTTTGCAGAAATTTCATTGTAAAACCAGATATTCTTCACTTGTATGAAAGTCGATTTAGGCATTTTACTTGCATTATTAAGAATAATAACAAGTGAAATATTATCAGTGACACCAATATTTCATATAATTTTAATTTTCATTCCAAAATGTCGTCCATCAATATTGGCATTTCTTTTGAAAAATATAAAAGAAACAAATAATTGAGAAAAATCAGACCATATATCCAATCGAAATAGCAAAAACTTGAGTGCTAACCTCCCAATCAGCGTTGTATGGGGCTATAACTGTATCCCTGCAGGCGAACGATAGCACTTTTATGAATCACTTAAATTCAGAATTTAAAACAAATTTCTGTAAAAAATTTTTATGTAATACTTTTCCTGTGATCATTAGCATGTTCTATTAATTAATAAATATAATTCTATTATTTTTATTGTTGCTTACGTTGTTGATGAATAGAATTTTAAAAAGTTAGGTATTTTCTTGAAAAAGGATTTCGGCCTCAACAGAAAGATGTTCAACAAAATGTTTAACCAAAAAATTTACCAAAAACTATTAATATTAAACTATAAAAAGAAAGATACTAGAATTTAAGCAAAAAATATTTTATTTCAACTCAATCAGATGTGCCTTATGCACTAATAAAAATGCAATTGGCATTTTGTTGAACTTTTAAAGATTTTAAAGATTTATAAATTTTCTCATTATACAAAACGATTATTATATTGATTATAATTTTTTGACAGAAGAAATAAAATGAATTGCATAAAAAACATTAGAAGACTAATTTTTAAATCATAAGATAAATCTAAAGTCACTAAATTATCAATAAAGTTTGTCATAATAATACATTTATTAGATTAATTTTAATTTGGAAAGATAGAAGTGCAGTTAAAACATCCAGAATCAGCGAATTCATTAAATTTTATCATAACAAAAACGATTGTTTTATTTCAATGCTGTTGATAAGAAAATATTTGTTTTACTTGATTAAAATTAATTAAACATAGATTATATCTGTAGTATATAAATATTTCTTTATAATGAAACAATTTATTAATTTTTGCTGATTTACGATTTTTTCATTGCCGGTTTTTATTTTGCAAATTAAACATAATCCAATAATCGTTTTTGATAATGAAAAAATGTGCTGACAATTAAGTGATTTACAATATTTGAATATTTTTTTAAATGAACAATAAATTAAAATCAATTTACTAAATCATTTTTTTTCAAGATTTATTTACACAATTTACTAATATTTATTGATATAATTGGATAATTTTGCATTGTTCTTCTAATGTTTTATATTCATTTTATTTCTTCTGTAAAAAAATTATAATCAATATAATAATCGTTTTTTATAATGAGAAAATTTATAAATATTTAAAATCTTAAACAGTTCAACAACATGCCAATTGCATTTTTATTAGTGCATAAGGCACATCTGATTGAGTTGAAATAAAATATTTTTTGCTTAAATTCTAGTATCTTTCTTTTTATAGTTTAATATTAATAGTTTTTGGTAAATTTTATGGTTAAACATTTGTTGATCATCTTTCTGTTGAGGCCGAAAACCTTTTTCAAGAAATATATATATGTATGTATATATATATATGTATGTATATATATATATGTATGTATATATATATATGTATGTATATATATATATATGTATGTATATATATATATATGTATGTATATATATATATATGTATGTATATATATTTATATATATATGTATATATATTTATATATATATGTATATATATTTATATATATATATGTATATATATTTATATATATATGTATATATATTTATATATATATGTATATATATTTATATATATATGTATATATATTTATATATATATGTATATATATTTATATATATATGTATATATATTTATATATGTATATATATTTATATATGTATATATATTTATATATGTATATATATTTATATGTATATATATTTATATGTATATATATTTATATGTATATATATTTATATGTATATATATTTACATGTATATATATTTACATGTATATATATTTACATGTATATATATTTACATGTATATATATTTACATGTATATATATTTACATGTATATATATTTACATGTATATATATTTACATGTATATATATTTATATGTATATATATTTATATGTATATATATTTATATGTATATATATTTATATGTATATATATTTATATGTATATATATTTATATGTATATATATTTATATGTATATATATTTATATGTATATATATTTATATGTATATATATTTATATATATATGTATATATATTTATATATATATGTATATATATTTATATATATATGTATATATATTTATATATATATGTATATATATTTATATATATATGTATATATATTTATATATATGTATATATATTTATATATATATATGTATATATATGTATGTATATATATATATTTATATATATATGTATGTATATATATATATTTATATATATATATGTATGTATATATATATATATATATATATGTATGTATATATATATATATATATATATATGTATGTATATATATATATATATATATATATATGTATGTATATATATATTTATATATATATATGTATGTATATATATATTTATATATATATATGTATGTATATATATATTTATATATATATATGTATGTATATATATATTTATATATATATATATATGTATGTATATATATATTTATATATATATATATGTATGTATATATATATTTATATATATATATTTATATATATATGTATGTATATATATATTTATATATATATGTATGTATATATATATTTATATATATATGTATGTATATATATATTTATATATATATGTATGTATATATATATTTATATATGTATGTATATATATATTTATATATATATGTATGTATATATATTTATATATATATGTATGTATATATATATATATATATGTATATATATATTTATATATGTATGTATATATATATTTATATATGTATGTATATATATATTTATATATATATGTATGTATATATATATTTATATATATATATGTATGTATATATATATTTATATATATATATGTATGTATATATATATTTATATATATATATGTATGTATATATATATTTATATATATATATGTATGTATATATATATTTATATATATATATGTATGTATATATATATTTATATGTATGTATGTATATATATATTTATATGTATGTATGTATATATATATTTA
>NC_136498.1:46947727-46950227 GCF_053919585.1 Euprymna scolopes
AATAGCGCGGATCACTCTCTGCATTAGCACCGAAAAATGTTACTAAACATTTATTAATAATTTCTCACTTTTACAAACATTTGATTTTAAATTTCTTTTTAAATAACGACTGTTATCGACTTTTTTTTTTAAATATCCCCCCAAATCGTGTTTATTCCGAAATCCGTTGTTAACATGAAGAGGCTGAGGGTGTTTATTTTAAAGCTGTTCTTAACATTTGTGGAGGTGGACTTAATGTAAAAAAATAAATAAATAAATAAAAAACTAAATCATTTACTGAAAACTTCTCACTTTTACAAATATTTTTTTTTAATTTGCATCCGCGGATGAACAAATTGTTGAATAGTGCGAAAACAAAACGTTTTTGTAATAAACTTCGGGATAATTTTTTGGGTAAATATTTACATTTAGGTCCACCTCCACAATTTTCTGTTTTAAATGACGACTTTTATTGATGAATAAATTTACTTGTCCGCAACTTTTATTAATAAATAAATCTACTTCTCTGGCACGGGCATTGACCCCCTCCTTTTTTTAAATAGTATTTTCGTGTGGGTATGCTGCCAACAAATATCAGTTAAATTTTGCAAATAGCACCCCCTCCAAAAGTGGTGTTTATTCCGGAAGCTGTTCTTAAGATAGGGATGTTGGGGGGAGGGGTGATTATAAGGTGGACCTAATCTAAAAAAAAACAAAAAACAAAAAAAAATCAAGTTTTTATGCGCACATAAGCAACTACTTTTTTATTAACGTTTTTTTATTACTTTTTTATTTTAAAATTAGTAAATTTCAATGAATAGAATAATAAATCATTTATCATTAATATGTGTTTTTGGTTTTGGGTTGAATGAACCTTTTTTTTCATTACAACAATAATGAACCAATTTAAATCTTCCTGCATGCGTTTAAGGATTACAAAATTATCAATAAATCGTTTAGTTACTAAGCCAACGTCAGTATATAAAAAATGTTACACATGCTTTAGCCTTGACTACGGGGGGCTAAGGGAGCGACCATTAAATAATTATGCTGGTCGCCATGGAACTCAACGCCCAAGTGGCACTTATGCACTTATGTTATCGTGCTATTTTTTAAAATAGTATTTTCATGTTAAATTCAAATTTTACAATATGTTTTTTCTTTTATAAATCTACTAATTGAAAGTACAGATAACCCGGTCGGTTTCTAATGTGAGGAAAATCTAGCCCCCCCCCAAAAAAGGGGTACTCTTGATAATAACAAAGCATTAAAATTGCCTCAGTCTCGAAAGATTTCTTCTCTACTGAACCAGGAAACAAACGGTGAAGTGTAGTTCACCTTCTGTTTCTCTCCCCTCTCTCTTCCTCTCTTAATATCTCTCTCTATCCATCTCTCCCTTTCCCTCTCTCAATCTATCTTTCTCTCTATATCACCCTCTCCATCTCTCTTTGAGCCCCTTTCTCTAACTCCCTCTATCTCTCTCCTTTTCTCTGTCTCATCCCTCTGTTTCTAACTCTCCCCCTCTCTCTGTTTATCTATCAATCCCTTTATCTCTCCATCTCCTTCTCTTTCTCTATTTTCCTCTCACTTTCTCTTTTCTATCTATATACCTTCCTCTCTATCTGTCCATCTCTAATCCCTCATCCTATTTTAGTATCCTAAATTTATTACAGTGATTAAGGCGTTGTCTAAACATGGATAAATCCTATTTTAGTCACCTAATTTACTGACTGTGAGAATAGAAGTTATTTGGAAATTACTGCTACCTTGAACAGCGCCAGAAGTAACTGGAAAAACCTTTCTAATTAAATTGATTTTGGCAGCCATTTGGTAACAAAATGGCATAGCCTTAGACCTTGCTGCATGAGGAATACCTGCGACCTTGCTTGCCAAGTAGAAGAATTATTTATTCTACTTTAAAACATTCAATTTTTCAAAAATCTCATGTTCGACATCTCCAAAACATCCAATATGGGGAAAAATATTGCAGAAATGCAAACTTATTGTTTAGGATGAATGCACAATGGTACGCAAAAAATCACTTGAGGCTCTTGGTCGATCCTTGCAAGATTTGCGTGGCAATGTCAGACCATTTGGGAATGCAGTAATATTGCTTGCAGGAGATTTCAGACAAATGTTACCTGTTATTCTTCAATCAACACCAGCAGATGAAATAAATGCTTGCCTCAAATACTCTTTTTTGTTCCATGTGAAGACATTAAACTTAACTCAAAATATGTATGTCCAGTTGCAGACTGTTCGATCCACACAAAAACTTTTGCATCACTTGTGGGAAATTGGGTACGAAAAAGTGCCAGCTGATCAGAGTTAAGGGCAAAATTCTTTGACTTTTAACTTCTGTAATTTCTGTAATTTTATTTCATCAAAAGAATAGTTAGTTTAAAAGGTTTTTGCAGATATTCAAATTATAAGAATTCAATTTGACTGAGTGAAGGAGCTATTCTTGCAGGTCAATACAAAGATGCCAACGAACTTAACGCTATTATTCAATGTAAAATTC